>NC_056730.1:706116104-706123604 GCF_019279795.1 Protopterus annectens | reverse complement strand
TTTAGCCCAGAGGAGGTGGAAGTGTTTTCTCTGTTGTCTTTTGCTAGGGCTATGGCAGAAATTTGACGGCTGGTTAAAGAGAGGCTGAATACGAGGAGATCTACTGTACTTAGTGTAAAAAAAAAAAAAAAAAAAAAAAAACTGCAGGTTGGTGCAAAATGTGTTATATTAATGTTATTTTTATTAACTTTTTAGATACATTAGAGTAATAATTTTTATTTATTTAACATTTGTTAACCGGGAAAGTCTGACTTGGAACAAAGCCAATTTTCAGTGGAGGCCCTGGGAGAAAAGCCCTAATTCTGTTTTAGCTTTGCCCTGATTTCTTGAGCAAAAAAGTTGAGAGTTGAAGTATTTGGAGTCCTGTCAGTATTTATAAAACTCTCTGAAAGATAAAGCCATTCCTGAAAATCAGAAGCATCAGGCCTTAAAATTTAAGGTAAGTATTGAGATTGGCCATTCAGGGCTGCCTTTATCTAGTGCTTACCCTGCTCATTTTAATTCGCTAATTACTGGCTTTATCCTAACAGGGTCATTTTACAACCCTGATTTGTTTGCTGTCATCCCCGCCAAGCCAACAGTGGTTTCTGCAGGACCCCACACAGTCAAGGATGATTTGGGTGTGGCCTCCTGCAGGTGTGGGTATTGCAGGTGTGCAAATCTGGCTATGATGATAGTTTTAGTGGAGAATATTCCCACCAACAGTATTTAACTAAGTCATGGGCACTGTGTCAGTGGTAAACAAAATAAGGAAATTGTGAAACCTGCTACTTGACAAAACACTGCAACTCTAATAAGAGATGTCTGAGTTTTAAAGGTGACGTAAATAAAAGTTGTTAATAACCTACTTAGTTTATTATGTACACAAAGTTGCTGTACTAGCTTCTGTTGGCTTAAACATGTAACAGAGTATCAAACATAATTGGCTGTGCCTCTGTGTTCTTAGTTGATAGAAACCTGGTGCAAATGTGGTCATTAAGCTGCATCTGGATTATTTGCTTTCTAGTTAGATCTTATCTGTCTGTCAGTTATTGGAAAAAGTTTGCATGGCTTGCCAATTTTTTGTTCAGCCAGAGGTTGTTGGTTACTTTTAACAGCTTTTTTTTTCTGTAAGACACCTTTAGATACTATCTGTGCAGTTTTGCCAGTTATGTTTTTCTACTTCTGCCAGTTATTAAAAACATGGATGTTGCTTCTGGATCCAAATCTTGCTTTTTGGCTGCAGTGATAAAAGTTACATTTCCTTGGGGCAGGAGCCCATGAAGTTTAGCTACGGAATATCCTAAAGGTTAATGAAGTTTGAATCTCCTTAACAGATATGAAAGTTGAATACAAAACATTGGATCAGCTTGAAGAATTAAGTTTTCATTAACCATCCCCATTTGCATCCCCTTCCATTTTGGAAAACGTTTATTGGTGCAGTTTGTATGTATTTATTTTTGTGCCTTTTGCTTGGGCAGTAACTGAAAATGGAGGATAGAAGTGCAGGTGTAGTTTGGGAAGTGTTTAATTGAGCAAGCACAGGGCTTTCGAGTCCTGAATGTTAACAAATACCAAGTTCTCCAAGCTGTTGTAGTGGTACAAGTACACAACTTCTGTTTAGCAAATCAGTGACTTGAATTTGACTACAGAATGAGCTAATGAGTAAAATGTTTCTTAATGCATATGTTGTCAGTATTTAAAGCAAGAAAAAAAAATGTGCATTGATGTGCTTCCATTTGTCTGGTTCTTTAACAAGTTTACTGTGCTGGCTTAATCACAGTAGTGAAACTGTTTACAAAATGGTCTATTTAGATGAGCAATGAACAGAAGATATTGTCTGGATTAACACACCATTTAGGACAGCCCAATGGTTTAAGGCAGAGAAATTGTGCATGAGATTTTCCTTTTGATGCATTTCCAGTAAACAATTACTCAATTCAGAAGTGTGATAAGGGATGACAAGAGTTAATTCCCACTAGCATTAGTTATGCCTTATATTGGATCATTTGACTCCTGAGTCCTGGATTGCTTATTTGTACTCCATAAAAGGCCCCTTTCATAATTACTATTTACTGCTGTGACTGCCACATTTGTTGCAGGCAATAGGAAGAATGGATAATTTCCTTCTGCATGTCCGTGCATATGTTGTGCTTGCTCAGTAATCATCTGATAAATCTGTGTGTGATTTAAAGGAAAAGGGTCAGTCATTAAACTTCGACTCCCATACTCTGTGACTAAAGCTGTTGTTTCATACTGTTAATGGCAAATATCCGTTAGACCATAAAATAGATGTCGTCAGGTGGTCTTTGAGTCTGGATAAGTTTAGACCTGTAGAACCATTGTGGGAGACACTGAGCTTCACTCGTACCCCCCCGCCACCCCCCATATATATATATATATATATATATATATATATATATATACACAAAACTGAAGCATCTGACTGGTAGTGTGTAGAGAAGATTCCTCCCCTTAAAAAAAAAATACTGTGCTGTCTTGCACTGCTGTTCGAAAACAATGGACATTTTCATGTTGTATCCAAATGACCCCTGTCCACTTTTTTTAAATCTGTGAGATGCAAACACACTCTGTTAAGTAAGTTCTGTTAGTCTTGACTTGAAGTTTTTCAGTAGCATTTTTTCCTTGTTTGTCCACAGTGATACTTAAGTTTCCTAGTCTCACCCTGCAAATCAGTAGATGCTTCTTATCCTTTTACTGATTTCCACACAATTTTAATGAAGTGAAGTGCGTATTTCTAAATTATGTTACTAATGGTGGATACTGTCTGTAGCACTCCTGATTTGTTTTGTTTTGCTGTAATTTGTTTGCATTTAGTCGGGTGTTGCTATTTCTCCTGTGTTACAATTTTATTACATTTTCCAAGACCCTGTCCAAATTGATGATTTCAGGCCAGCCTGCTGGTTTACAAACAATAGTTAGGTTTCACAGTATTACATAAAACTGCACAGTGCAAGGAAATTTCTTGTTAAACAGGATAACTCGCATATACACATGAAATACTAATTATGGAATATTACATAATATTTGGAGGAAGTTGTGACTGAGACAGGCAAGTATGTACAAAAATACATAATTTTAGACTTCAGAAAGAGCATTTACCATTAAAATCTTTTTCACCAAACAGATGAAGTGTGTTACTGAATGTGAAGTTGATTCAAATGCACAATATTAGTAAGCAATCCAAGGGAGAGGGATGCATTAATACTTAAATGTGCAGTTGTCAGAATAAAGTGAAGATTCAGTTGAAAACTTCTCTCAAAGTAAGCTTATTCCTAGCATAACACTAACAGGTTAATTTGATTACATCTCCCTCTCATAAAAAGTGTATGTATTTACAAATGAAATTAAGGAAAATGTTTGTGTATATACACAAAGTATGCAGTTAAAGGGATAGCCTTTAGAGGGGTAGAGAAAAGGAAGGAGCAATAAGGGAAACTGGAAAAAGTGGATAATGTGAATAAGCTCCCTGCTGTATGCTGTTAGTGCATTATACAAAGTTAAATGGTGAAGGAATAGTAATAGTCGGTGAACTTTCCCACTTCAGAGTTTCAGCTGGCAGTTTGCATGTCACGCCCTTTAGATTTTTGCGCAGGTGAGAGAGATACTTTGGTTGTGGTATTGGAGGACAAGATTGACAAATGCCAGCAGCAGTAAAGGGTATTGATTTTACTTTGGTGTACAGTATTGTCTGTCAGAGGAACAAATCAGTCAGGTGGCGCAGCTCTGATCTGTTGCTGTATTTATGATATGCACCATCTGTAACCTTTTGGCCACTATTTTTGTCATGGGAGCTATTTTAGTGGATTGAGTATGCTTTCCACATAATGAGTCTACAGGTTTGTTAGCATGGTTGGGAAGTTGGTTTGTATTTGCAGTTGCTTTTCCATACGTTGGAATTGTCAGCAATTAGTAGAAGTGTTTTTAACTTAATTTTTTAGATGAGTGTGATGGGTGCTTCCATCCTTCTCTAACACTCTGCAAAGACAACTCACTGAAAGAAAAGCTCCGCCACGACTCCCGAAGTGCTCCTTCATGTTTCATTTCTATATAGTGTATGTACCTTTGTTTAACTGTTATTTGGTGCTCCCAATACAATAGAGCATGTACTCTCTCCATGCCTGAAAAGCTGCCTATGATGATCCTTTCTTTGTTTTTCCCCTCATAACTCCCCTGTAGTTTACTTCCATTTTCTGGCCGAACTGGGTCATAGGCTGCCATTATCCACCAACCTATAATCTCTACTTAAACTTTACAGTACAACCGTGCTCCTCCTGAAGCAGACTCGCTCCCTTATCATAAATCCATTACTGATGGCTTGCCTGCTTTAAGTGCATCCTACATTTATTCCTGCTGGCTTGCTTCCTCTCTAGTATATCTTACCTTCTATCCCCTGATCCCCACAGTGTGGACTTACCGCTGCTACGTGCCCCTGCAATCCCTCCAGGTTTCCTTGCTCCAGACTCCATTCCACTGATTGACTCCAACCATCATCCTCTCTCTCAGATTTGACCTCCAAAATAGGAAAAAGAGGAGTAGTAGCCTTAATTTTCTCTAGCCTACTCTCCATCACTCCCTAGAAAAGTCATATTCCTCAATTTAATAATGCTGAATTAAGTCATAGGAATACCCAAACTGAATAACTATAAAAGCATTTGTGTTATGACCCTCACCTCTGTATCCCCCCTGGAAACAGTACAACTACACTAGAAGAAATTCTTCTGTGGGCCTCGACTATTATTAAGCTTGAAACTTGCGTACTAGGAGATGTAAACATTGACTGGAACAAAATCAATACCAATAATCCCTCCTTAGCGATCAATCTATTCAATTTCACTCCATTTACAAATGCCATTACCAGACCTAATAAAAATAACCCCCCAGGCTTCACACTTGACTGGATCCTAGTCTCTCTCCCAAATAAAATCACACATACAGGCATCTTACCAGACTCCATTAGTGACCACTTGCCAGCCTTCATCCATAGAGCAACCCCCTCCACTCCTCACCTACACCAATATATTCATACAAGAAACCTTACTAACTTTAACCCCACAACTTTCTCCAGTTCACTCAAACTTAAACTCGGACAATCTAAAAACTCTCCCCCAGCAACGTCGTAGAACTCTTCAACCTAACCTTCTTAAATACACTAAACTGTCAAGCCCCACAAAGAACAAAATGTATAAAACCCAATTCTGCCCCATGGCTAACTAAAGACACCAAAACACTTATGCATCTAAGAGACAAGACCTGGAAACTTTATCATCACAGTAAGCACCCTGACACCCTTCTTAAATATAAGCAACTCTGTAACCTAGCCAAAAAACAAGTTATACAAGATAAAAAAAATCTTACTATACCAAACTCCAGTATTATCATTCCAAGAACCCCAAACAATTCTGGAACTCCATCAACTCTCTCCTCAACCCAGGTACCAAAAATAATCCCTGCACTGACGCTACTAAATCTGACATAGAAATAGCTACTCTATTCAACTTCTTTACTAACACTGTAGCAAAACTCACCAAGACCTTCCCAAGCCATGACCCCTCCTCTCAACCCAACCCTCCATCCCTAATTGATTGTGTCTTTCGTCTTTTCCCGGTTATGGGTCGCCACAGCGGAACTCCGGTCTGCTAATGATTGGTAGTGGATTTTTACGTACCGGGTTACCAGCCCTGATGCACAACCTTCAATGAAGGCACGCCCCATTCACGTATGCCTCCACACAGAAGACGCTCTAGCTGAGAATCGAACGGGACAACGTCTTGGTATGAGGCGACAGCGCTACCGCAGCACCACTACCACAGTCTTAACCCTCCATCCCTAATACTCCTCCCATCTTTCATCTCAAACCCATCTCCACCTCATACAAAAAAAAAAAACAACTCTCTAAGCTTAAGCCATGCTCCAATGCTCCTGACAATATCCCTTCACTCTTTCTAAAACTAGCAGTAGACCGTATCGCCATCCCCATCAGAATTCTCATTAATAGATCCATGCAGGTATCATATGTCCCCATACTGTAGCATGCAGCCTTTATCCTACCCCTCCACAAAGGAGGCAAGAATAATAACATTTCTAACTTCCGACCCATAGCTATACTCTCCCCAATTTCAAAAATTCGTGAGAAATGTATCCACCTCCAGGTCATGCCTTTCCTTACCAAAACCCAACTCATCACCACTACACAACATGGTTTTCGTCCTGGCCATAGCACAACTGCTTTTCTCTTTTCATGACATAGTAAACCATGCCCATGACTCAGGAGGACTTGTATCCATAGTCCTTCTTGACCTCTCCAAGGCTTTTGACATGGTCTCTCATACCCACCTCCTAAACCACCTCTCTAACCTTAATCTCTCTCAAAATACCCTTTGTTCAACAGCTACCTCTCTGACAGATCTCAGGCCGTGAAATGTAAAACTGGCATCTCATCCTTCCTACCCTGGCCGGGGTACCCCAGGGATCCATACTCGGCCCAATGCTCTTTAATATATTTATTAATGATTTCCATGCAGCCATTCCTAACACTAAGATTGCACAATACGCGGACAACTCAACTCTAGTCTGCTCTTCTTCCAGCCTCCAAACAAAAACTCAAACTGCCTTCTCAACTACTGAAAACTGGATGCTTCAAAATCACCTCTCTCTGAATGCCAACAAATCTAAACTTCTACTATTCTCTCCCTCATAATCCCTCCATCTCGACAAAACCTCTTTCAGTATTATCAGCCATGCCAACTCTACTATAGAAGTTTCTTTTGCTTAACTCTGGGTTACTTTTGATGAACACCTAAAATTCGATACTCGCATTAAGCTAAATATTAAGAAAACACATCAGAAACTTGGCATGCTGTACAGAAATTCCCACTTTCTCTCCCCTACTACAAGACAGACACTCGCCACTACCTACTTACTGCCGTCACTATTGTACGGAGCTCCCCTACTAACCAACCTATCTTCCTATATTTCCTCCAAACTGGAAATCTGTTAGAATAAAATCTCAAAATTCGCCTCCAAATACTCTGCCACCACTGCATTCCTCTCCACCTGCTGAATTGGCTGGAGCTTCCCAACTACCTTGACTACCTCCAACTCACTACAGCCTGCAAGCTAATTTTTAAACCTACTTAATGCCCAGCTCTAACAAACATCCTACCATCATACATCCCACACCGAACTCTAAGATCTGCCCACCAAAATCTAATTACTGTATACAAACCAAATCGGCCCACTGGTCAGCTTCTCCTATCCTTTTCCTTAGCCAAAAAGTGGAATTCTCTCCCTCCTCCTCTAAGAATCTCTGAAAACTGTGAACACTTTAAAACCCAGCTCCATTCCTACCTCTTCCATAATTGGAAATGCAATTGTACTTTACCTACCTAACCTGCTTATTACATTAATGCATTCATTATACTTAATGTACTTCCCCACCCTATTCTCCCCTTTCCTGGGATTAATCTTATTTACTGATATCTTACAAATGTCAGTTTG
>NC_056730.1:705833604-706113604 GCF_019279795.1 Protopterus annectens | reverse complement strand
CGCCCAGAGTTTTTACCAAATGCCTGGCTCCAGTTGTAGCTAACTGCAGACTTCAGGGGATTCAGATTTACCCCTATCTGGACGACTGTCTAATTCAGACAGACAGCAAAGACCTTCTACTTCAACACCTGCATTTTGTTCAACGTCTTCTCCTACTACTGGGATTCTCAGTGAACACAAAAAAGTCACGTTTGATTCCTTCTCAACGAATGACCTTCTTGGGAGCTCTTTTGGACACAAGTTTACAGAAGGCCTTCCTCACTCCAGAAAAACAGTTACAGCTGGCTTCAATCTTCAAGACCTTGGCAGCATTGACTCAGCTCACTGCAAGTTAATTCCTGCAGGCTCTGGGCTACATGGCCTCTTGCATCCTGTTGATTCCAAAGGCGAGGCTTCACATGAGGAAACTTCAATGGTACCTAAAGAGTGTATGGTCTCAACATTGCCACAGTCTGGATACAATGATTCCACTGATTCCCTGCCTCCAGAATGAATTCCTTTGGTGGTCCAGGGCGTGTGTTTTGAACGAAGGCAAGCCCTTTCGTCTACCTCAACCTACTCAGATCATAACCACGGATGCCTCGGATTATGCATGGGGAGCTCATTTTCTAGACAAATGCCAACAGGGTTCTTGGACAAACACCTTCGATGGCACATCAACTTGAAAGAAATGTTAGCAGTCCAAAATGCTCTTCTAGCCTTCCAGACTCTTTTGAAGCCAGGACCTCTGCTCATTCGAGCAGACAATACCACAGTCATGTGGTACATAAACAAGCAAGGGGGCTCTTACTCTTACTCCCTTTGCAGACTTGCCATGACCTTATGGGATACAGCCCTACATTTGAATCTGGATCTTCAGGCACAGTTCATTCCAGGAAAACAAAATCTCTTAGCAGACAGCCAAAGCAGAAACATTTTGGATCCTCACGAATGGATGTTGGACCCCAACTTATTCAGCAAGATAACTGCAGTTTGGGGCTGTCCTCAGATAGATCTGTTTGCGTCCCATCTCAACCATCAGTTGCCTCTCTTTTGCACCAGGTCCTTCCACAAGACAGCTTGGAAAGTGGATGCCCTGTCCTTCAGCTGGAGGAATCTTTTGGGATATGCCTTCCCTCCTCTTCCTCTTCTGCCTCGGGTATTGCTAAAGATAAAGCTAGACAAACCCAGACTGATCATTTTGATAGCTCCAAATTGGCCTCGTCAGTTTTGGTACCCTACTGTACTGCATCTTTCCTTGGTTCCTCCTTGGAGTCTTCCTCTGACCCATTCTCTACTGTCCCAGCATCAGGGTCAGGTATTTCACTCTCAAATCAAGACTCTGTCTGGCAGCTTGGCTCATCAAAGGCAATTGATTCCTTCTTCTCTTCCTAAACAAGTTTTGGATGTTCTTTTGGAAGCTAGGCGTCCTAGTCCAAGGAAATCTTATGCTTCTAAATGGAAAAGATTTTGTATTTGGATGCAGGATCGTGGCTCTGATCCTTTTATACCTGATATCTCATCTATTTTACTTATCTCTCAGACCTTTTGATTAAAGGTCTTTCATTTTCTTCCATTAAAATTCATGCTTCTGCTATTTCAGCACATTTCAATTGTGATCCTCCCATTTTTTCCCACCAGTTGGTCAGACAATTTCTGAGAGGAGCTAAGAATTTAAAACCTCCTAGAACTCCTCCTGTCCCTCCTTGGAATCTCACCTATGTCTTGGAAAAGCTTACTTTGCCTCCCTTTGAGCCTGCTGCCTCTGCGGACATTAAGTTCTTATCCTGGAAGACAGCTATCTTGTTGGCCTTGACGTCTGCCAGAAGGGTGTCTGAGTTGCAAGCCCTCATGGCCATGGAACCATACCTCATTTTCCATCAGGACAGAGTTTCTTTGAGGACCAGTCCTACTTTTTTGCCTAAGGTTGTTTCTAGAGTGGCTCTAAATCAGACTATTCACCTTCCTACCTTTTTTCCAAAACCCCAAAATAGGGGGGAAAGGATTTTGCATTCATTGGACGTACACAGGCAACTACGTTTTTACCTGGACAAAACTAAAAGTTTCAGAAAATCTGATCAATTGCTTATTTCTTTTGCTTCCAGTTCTCTTGGTAAAGCCATTTCTAAGCAAACTATTTCCAAATGGATTGCTCATGGAATAAGATATTGTTACTCTCTTTATGGAAAACCGATTCCAGGTACCATCAGGACTCATTCTACTAGAGCAGCTGCCACTTCAGCAGCCTTTCTCAGAGGAGTTCCTACCAAGGACATTCTGGAGGCTGCCACTTGGAGCTCTGTGCATACTTTTTCCAAGCACTATAACCTCCCTTTGTACTCTAAGTCTAGGGCAGGCTTTGCCTCTGCTGTCTTGCAGGGTCTTCTAGCTGCTCCCTCTACTTCATAACCTCCTCCCGTATTCTCAGCTTTGGGATTCTACCCTACAGTTATGACCGCAACAGTGAAATACGAAGAACATAGTACAGTTGTGTGTACCTACCATAAATGTAGATGTTCGGGTGTCTTCACTGTTGCAGTCGGTGTTTCCCTCCCTCCAGACCCCTCTTGTTTCTATTTGCTTACTGTGTTTCCTTTTCCATACCTTTCTGGTGTATTTGTGTTTCCCTTGGGACACCTTTTGGTTTTATGGGGGCTTCTGACATCAGGGGCAAGAAAGGCTGGAGAAGATGGCGTCGGCTGTCAGCTTTATACCCATGCGCTCTGACGTCAGGGTTCTAGCTGAAACAGCCGACGCCGGACCCAGACTTTGATATTCTGGCCGACCTCGGGCTGCCTGCCGGCAGGAGTACCCTACAGTTATGACTGCAACAGTGAAGACACTCTAACATCTACATTTATAGTAGGTATACACAACTGTACTTTCCTCCAGTCATGGGATTTTACTCTTTTTTGCAACAGTTTCTTTTGTTGTAGAGTTTGTTTATGGCAGAGGACCACCAGATTGGCTTCCTTTTTTTGGAGGATAACATCTTGGTTCTATTAGGGATAGCATGATCCATGCACTTGTGTAAGTGCTTATAAAGTGCATCTATGTAGGATTCGGCAGTCATACCTCTATTGTCCGTCTGCATGGGTGTCATGAAGTTTGCCACTTCTGTCTTAAGAAATGTGAAGTTGGCTTTGGAGAAGTTTTTTACGATGGTTTTCCTAATTGGGGGTAGGGGTGGGATGTGGATGTCTAGGCTGATTAGCTTGTGGTCTGATCTGACCAACGAGGAATTGACCTCTGGTGTGGAACACCGGTTTCCCATGTTGGTATTGACCGGGTCTAGGATATTGCTGCCCCTGGTGGGGGTGTGAATAAGTTGATCCAAGGTGTTGGAATTTATGACTGCTAGAAAACGTTGAGCAAAAGAGTTGGTACATGAGTAGTTTTCCCAGTTAATGGTGGGGTAGTTGAAATCGCCCATTATTAGGGTGTTGGGTTGTACCCTAATACTTTCCAGTGTATCACGAAATGGGGCATGGTGGGGGGTCTGTAGCAAGCTACAATTTGGATTGCGGTCTTGCCCAGAGTTAGTTGCACTTGGATAATCTCGGATGCATTATGCTGTGCAACTAGCCTGGAGATGTGGATATCCTTAATGAATATGGACACACCTCCACCTTTAGTGCTTCGTTCTGGGTTAGGTGGCCGAAAGGTGTGGTATGAATTGTAGCCTGGTAATGCAGGGGTGCTCTCTGGAGCTTTGATCCAGGTCTCTGTCACTGCACAGATGTCAGTGTTCTCCACTTTGAGTGCCTCGAGTGAGTGCATTTTGAGGTTTTAGACTTCTAGCATTGAGTAGCATTACCCTCAGATTTTGCTTGCTTGTACCTGTTACGGTGGTGAATTTGTCATTTGAACCTTGCCTAAAAAAAGCACTATAGGGGTGGCAAGAGCCTTAGCCAGTATCCGGAATCCTAAGGGCGACAGGTGCAGGCCATCTCTGGCAAAGCATTGTGGTCTATCGATTATGTCGTGCCAGGCAGACAAATGCTGGATCTTCTTAGAATGACACCAGAAGCTTAGTCAATTGTTGAAGTCAGTCATTTTGTCCTTGTACTGTGGTATCATTCTGGGTGATGGCAGGATGCTACTCTGGGTTAGGGCCATACCTGTCTGGGATACAAGATCGGAGAGCTCCTCCGTGTCTCTCTTCATGTAGTCCAGGGAGGTACGTCTCAGGTCATTCTCACCAACATGGACAATGAGAGTGTCATATTTGTACTTATTGTGGAGTGACCTGAGTGCATGCGTTATGTGGTGGATCCTGGCACCTGACAGGCAGCTTGACAGTAACTTTCTCCTTGTTTAGTCTAGTGAGTGGAACACCAGTGTGTCTGACTATAGAGTCACCTATGACTAGAGTGTTGGGTACGTTGTTATGCCTTATGGGCTGTGGTTGAGTGGCACACTTGAGTTTGTGGGCTGTCTCTCATTTGGGTTGTGTTGGAGGGTGGAGTTTGCTTGCGTTTATGCTTTGGATATCCCTGATGCTTGGGCAGGTTTTTATTGAGAGCCTCCGTGAATGTAGGTGTGTGTGTTGTGTTTCTGTGTGTGTGTTTTGGTGGTGTAGGTTTTGAGGGACTATGTGATGTGTGGTGTGGTGCAAGTGTTTACCTTCTCCTCTTGACTGTCTAGTCCAGTCTTGGGTGAAGAGAGCTTTGCTTCCAGTTTGGATATATGAGTGCGTCTCTCACAGGTTGTAGTGTTGGGTGGTAGGAGGAGAGGGTTGTCTGTGTACATGAAGCAATTGCTGCATTGCCCCAAGATGCCCAGATTCATCAGGTAGACAGGAGAAATCACTGGGAGCTGACCCTTGGACATGGCTGGATAAGTGCTTATTAAGTACTAAAAACTTCTTTCCACTAGACAAGTGAGGAAAGTTGGGTGCTGTAATAATTTGCAGCTTATGTAGTGCTTACAATGAGTTCTGCACAAGTGCTGAGTTCAAAGAAACAGATTTGAGTGCTGAAACTAGAAAACTGGCTAGTTATAAGAAACAAAACTAAGCTAGAAGGCTTCCCTAACACAGAAGGGCTTGGGGGCTCAGAAGCCTACAAACAGTCTAGACCACTTAACAGGAAAGGCAGGAAACAAGCTTAATTTTTTTTTCTTTCCCAGGATGCTCTCTTTGTACTCAGTAGGAGTGCCTGAAATCAGAATATGATCTCACTGCACTCAGTTGAGTGAGCAAATGAGATGGGCCCAGAAGGAGTATCCAAACACAAATTTACAAGAGGGGCGGGCAGTTTGAAAGCCACTAAGATTAACACCAAAACAGAAACAGGGATGGTGGATGGGAAAACTAACTGAAGAACAGAGTCAAAACTTCCAGTTCAGTTAATATTCATGCAACACAGTTAAATCAATTTAAATACTGTATTATTTGAAAAAAGTGCAGATAAAGGTACTTAAATTCTCTCATACGTCCAGTTTGAATACAGCTAGATCTTAGCCGGCCAAAGCTGAGGTTTTTAAGCAGAAAGTATTTCATACTCTACCACTTGAATAGTCAATCACAAGAAATCAAAGAATGTGGCTACCCCACACCTGCAATTACTAACCAAGTGAGAGGAACTGTAGTACCTAGAGAAAATCCACACAGAAATGAGAAGAACTTGTAAAGGCTACAGATATGGTTACCATAGGTCAGGTTGAACCCTAGACTCTATAGCTGTGAGGCAAAGTTCGTAATCACCAAGCTGCACTGCTGCTGCAAAACTGGTCTCTGGCCTTGTGTTGACATTAAGGACTCTGAGGTCAAAAATCAGCACTACAAAAAAAGGGCAGCTTGATTCTCCCTGTCTCAGGGGCATTTTGGGTTGTCTGCTGAGGTTACCGGCTTTCAAAAGCTCAGACCCCCCCCCCCCCCCGGTCTCTTCCTGTGACATCTGATTGGCTCTGCATATCTAGAGAGGGAAGCCTTTAGTTATGATTGGAAGTGAGTGTTCAGTCTTTTCATGTCATCCCCAGTGTCCTGTGCTGGGCCCTCTCCTGTTAGGCATCTGCATTTTTTGAAATAAAACACAAGACCAAAGGGCTCTGGTTTACTAAGTTTGCAGATGACTGCAAGCTAGGAGCAGTTATTGTATCCTCAAATAACTTGACAACGCTGCAAATGACTGTCATCCTGCTGAAAGATTTGTCATAAATAACTAGTGCCAAAATCATGGACTGAAAGGTTTGTCATAAATAACTAGTGCCAAAATCATGGACTGAAACTAAATGTCAAGAAATGCATTACTGTAGTCTTTGGGAAGGCAAGTATTCCAGGGAACTATAACATTAACAATACGCTCCTAAGAGTTAACCCAGTTCGGGACTTAGGAACTTGTGTGGACAGTGACCTAACTTTTGATAAACATGTCCATTATTGTGACAGTCCTATATTGTACAACTTAAAAAAAATGGATTGTTTATAGATCAAGGGATGTCATTGTCCCCCTTTACTCAGCCCTCATTAGGCCACTCATTGAATATAATGCCCCCTTTGGTGTGTATCTGTCCAGACACATGCAACAATGGGAACTTCCACAGAGGTACCATACTGAAAGGATACAAGGTCTAATCACAGATATGATGCTCTGTATCCTACAGAATGCTAATAGGTGACCTGTGTCTGACATACAAGGCATCATTTGACCCAGTACTTGAAAGATTTGCTGCATATCAGTAAGCCAGATGGCATCAGAAGTACTCTGTCTAGGGATCTAAACATTATCTGCAACATCTGGATGGTTTGGAGGGACAGGTGTATCTCTGAGGATATTGCTGCTCTGGAACAGAATCCCCAGCCACATAAAACAAAGTTCATTCCTGTCCATATTCAAGTGCAGCTTGTATCTATGGATAGGAAACAGAACATTTACCCCAGGACTGCCTGTTGTACTACTAATGGAGAGAGGAGTTCCTAAATGCTTTAGCCCATGCATGGGTGCCCTCAAATTCTCTGTGGTATGATCTCAGTTGTTCTCATTAAGTGCAATATATAATTATTGGGCATGGAATGGGTAAGGCCAGTATTTAACCAAATGGGATAGGTTAATTCAAGCCAAAAAAGGGAAATTGACTAGGCTTTAAAATGACTTGGTATTTGCCTATGAACCTATGCAAAGTTGTGCGACACCTCAGAGTCCAGTGTTAATTTTTCAGGCTTAGTGCCAAATAAGCCCCATTTGGTGACCCTTTCTTCTTGTGCTGCTGTTAGATTTATTCTCTCTCTCTTTTTGTTTAAAAAAAATATTTTAATATTTTACTTCTGTTGGTGTTTGCAGTAATTCATGTGTGAATTTCTGACTGTAGCTGTTTTTTTGGCTCTGGTCTTTGATAAATGTTTGTTTACTGTTTCTGAGGAAACTTACAGAATTTCTCTCAGAATAGTGTGTGTGTGCACTGTTAGAGCTAGAAACCTTTTTTTACAGTTGCACTGCTTTATTTTCATTGTTTGACGGGGAAATATTACAGATCTTGATTTTTTTTCAGCATTTATACGTTATTTACTATATATATTAATTTTGCTCTGTGTTTGATTTGTCATGATTTTTACCTTGAATTAAGTTATTTGAATGAAATGTGGAGATTTTTCTTTCTCTGACAAAATATTGTTTAAATTACTATTAAACATTATTTTATGACAGTCTAGTGTGGTTGAAGTGCGAGGAGCTAATTTTTAACATTGGATGTTATGTGATCCTATCTCGCCTACATTCTGACTGATGGGTTCGGAGCCGATCCCTCGGCTCCGACTCGGCACGCTTATGCCAAAGAGCGAAGTCTCTTATTGGCTGAGCTTACTATATCCCAGGATGCACCACTACCAGTCCCCCAGATCTCGTTTGCCGCTAACAAGCAAAGACGTGGTCTCGAGCTTGGCTGAGCTAAGTAGTGTTTTTTCACTAACTTTTCTGTCAGGATTTTCTTTAAAATTCAACAAAAAGCTGTTTTAACAGCTATCTAGTGGTTTTTGTGCTTGAATGTGTAGTGACTGTGTTTTGACAGACTAGAGGTCCCATCTGAGTTGAAGGGCCTTCCCCTGTCAGTTCGTTGTGGGCTTTTTCCTGTTTTCTTTTAAGGTTATTGATTTTACTTCTTGGTGTTGTGTTAGTCCTTATTAAAAGGACAGGAAAGTAGAGAAGAGGAAGAGAGAACAAGAAAAATTCCATAGTGTTAGTCAGTGTGTTTCTTGTGTTCCTTCTTGGCTAGTTTTCTGTGTTTGGATTGCCATAATGTCACAGGCTCCTAGGCCTTCAGTATTTAAAAAGTGTACTAAGTGCAATTTTAAGATGTCGATCACAGACGACCACTCTCTCTGTGTATATTGTTTGGGCGCCAAACATTTGCAGGAGTCCTGCAGCGTGTGTCATGCTTTTTCCTCGAGGGTCCTCCAAGAGAGGAAAAATAAGCTTATATTGAAAGGCCTTATAAAACCCTCTTTTGAAGAAGCTTTAGCATCCTCTCCTTCTCCTGCTAAAAAGAAAAGGGCGTCGGCTCCGACCAGTCCGTTGGACCCGACCGCCAAAAGACATAGGCAGGCTTCTCCTTCGGCTCCAAGGACTTCGGAGCCGAGGGCGGAACGGTCTGCCTCGATGCCTCCAGTCTCGACTCCTCTGGCTTCGGAGCCGATGGCTGGGGCATCGAGAGGCGGGTCACCTTCATCGGCTCCACTGCTCTCGGAGCCGATGAAGGTTGTCCGCTCAGACACTTCCTCCTCGGCGCCTAAGTCCTCCTCGGCACCGATGGAAACTGGTTTGGGTATTCCTTCAGCGCCGATAGTTATCGAGTCGCCTCGGAGCCGGTCCCCTAGCCCCTTGGGGCCGTTGGAGAGGCCAACTCGAACCCGTTCAGTCTCCTCTAGGTCATCGAGGATGTCAGATTCGGACATAGACAGGGTGCTCCAAAGACTGTTCCAGTCCCCAGTCTTTCAAAAATTTGTTTCGGCTCCGACCCAATTGGCTTCGGAGCCGATAGCCCATTCCATTGCCATTCCTCCTCCGACTGCTTCGGCTCCGTCGGAGCAGGTGCTGTTGGAGCCGGTGGAGATCCTAGGGTCGGCTCCGACCCTTACTCCAACCCCGGCCTTCGGGTCCGAGTTTGGCATGCGGACTTCTTCGGCCGGACCCAGGGGTGACGTTTCGGGACCTATGCTGTCGGTTCCGAGCCTCCCTCTCGGTGCTTCGGCTGCAGGACTCCCGTCTGCTATCATGGCTCCGGGGACCGGACACTCCCAGGATTCTGGGGGTCCGGCTTTCAGAGCTATGAGGAGTGCCTTGGCCAAGTCCTCTTCGGCCATCTCTACGGCTTTACTGGCACCTTCCCTAGGCGTGGAGACTGGGTCTTTGGCAGTTCCCCTGTCCCTAGGCAGCGGAGCCCCGGGGCCTGAGGTTACCCCCACTGGGGGTTCCCCTCCTCCTGAGGGTTCTTCGGAGTTGTCTTCGGAGGAGCCCCCAAGGAAGAGATCGTGCAAGAGGAAGCACGTGGACTCCCCCGAGTCTCTTACATCGGACACTGATCTTGATGATGCGGAGGGGTCCCCAAAGTCGTCCTCAGATGATGTCTCATTCACAGACATTTTAGAGATCCTTAAGCAACGAGGCGGCTGGATATCCAAACCCCCCTCTGCTGATGAGTCAGTGCTTCTCAAGGCCTTTGGGGCTCAGCCCTCCGCCTCCTGGGTGTCTCCGCCCTTCGACGAGCTCCTGGATTTGGTTTGTCGAAGGGCGTGGGAACATCCAGATACTGTGGAACCAGTGCCTTCTCGCCCTAACAAATTTTTGTCTGCCCCACCCGAGAAGGAGTTCTTGACAAAAGGCGTGGCTGTAGATGCCATGGTGGTGGCATCTGCTACACAACAGGACGTGGCAGAGGCTTCAACGTCCGTCCATCCTCCTAATAAGGAGTCTAGGAGCATGGACGATGCGGAAGCGCACCCTGACTTCAGCGGCCTTTACACTAAGGTCCCTGAATTATTTGGCACATTTTACCAGGCTACAGAGGGATCTGGTCAAGGAGCTGTCAGACTCCCTCTCAGGTAACCTACCTGAGCAGCTAGCCCAGTCGGTTAGCTCTCAGTTGGCTATCCTTACCTCGATTTCTAACTCGTCCATGAGGCTCATTTCATATGCGGCCGAAGGCGGGCAGAGCGGCAGGCACAGGCGTGGCTCACGGAGACAAGCCTGGCTCCGTTGTGTCATTTTGCAGAGGCCTTCAAGTCTTCCTTCGACGCTCCCTTTGATGGGTCCTCTTTGTTTGGACCTAAGGTTAAAGACACTCTTACCCGCTGTGAGCAAGAGGGAAAAACTTTATCTGCCGTAGGTGCACGTTATTCCACTCCCTTTCGGCCTTATCCCAAGGCTAAAGGAGGAGGGAAGATGTGGTTCCGTAAATCACGTAAGGTTTTTCCTCAACAGCAGGAAGATTCCCCTTCCAGAGGCAGAGGACGGGGAAATTTTTCTGGGAGACGCCATCCCAGAGGCGGCAGAGGGCCCCGCAATTCTGGAGACCGCGAGTCCTTTCGTGGCTCTTCAGCCTCCCACACTTCATGAGGGATTGCCCGGCTGTGCTGCTCCAGAGCCAGTCGGGTGCCGTTTTGCCAAGCACCTAAAAGCCTGGGAGTCTATCACTCAGGACAGATGGGTGCTTCGGATTATTGCCGGAGGTTACACCATTCCATTCACACACTCACCCCCACCGTCCAAAAAAATCCCGGACCCACCACCCAGTCAAAGGGAAATTGCAGCCGCAGAAGCGTCAAAGCTGCTAGAAAAAGGAGTCATCCAACCGGTCCCCACAGACCAGATCGGATCCGGAAATTACTTGAGGTTCTTTTTAGTGCCAAAAAAGACAGGGGACCTGAGACCAATATTGGATCTCAGCAAACTAAACCAGTCCGTCATGAAGTCCAAATTCCGAATGGTCACTTTACAATCCATTCTCCCATTGTTGGAGAAGGATGTTTGGATGTGCTCCATAGATCTCAAGGACGCCTATTATCACATACCGATACATCAGGCGTCCAGGAGGTATCTGCGCTTCAGCCTGGGAGACAGTCATTTCCAATTTTGTGCACTGCCCTTTGGTCTCACCACAGCCCCCAGGGTGTTCACCAAGTGTTTGGCAGTAGTGACTGCTCACCTGAGGAGTCTTGGTTTCCAAGTGTTTCCCTATCTGGACGACTGGCTCCTGACTGCCACCACCAGGCATCTACTAATAGACAACCTCAAAGCCACCATCTCCCTGGGTGCTACCCTGGGAATTACTTTCAATTGGTCAAAGTCTGTCTTGCTGCCCACTCAGCGCATAAGATTCATAGGAGCAGAGATAGACTCAAAATTGATGCGCGTCTTTCTTCCTACAGAAAGGATTCAAACTTTACAAGGTCAAGTTCAAGCCCTGCTTCCAAGATCCAAAGCCCCAGCCAGGATGGTCCTGCAACTTTTAGGTTCGATGTCTGCCACGGTTCTCCTAGTTCCACTGGCAAGATTGCACATGAGGATTCTTCAGTGGCTGTTATCGACACAATGGTCCTTTCAGAATCTCCCCCTCAATCACCCCATTCTGATTACAGAAACGTGCAAACGGGACCTCCGCTGGTGGCTTCAGCCATCCAATCTGAATCAGGGAAAACCTTTTGTTATCCCCCCTCCGGTGGCCATCCTGATGACGGATGCCTCCCAGACAGGGTGGGGGGGGGCATTGTCTGGGCAGGTTAGTTCAGGGTTCTTGGCTTCCAGACGAAACTTTTCTCCATATCAATGTATTAGAAATGAGGGCTGTACTTCTGTCCCTACAGGCCCTCCACAAGTTTCTCCCTCAAGGCATTATCGCTATCCACACAGACAACATGTCGGTGGTCTGGTATCTAAACAAACAAGGAGGGACCAGATCTTACCCACTTTGCAGAGAGGCCATGAGGGTGTGGGAATGGGCTGTAGCTACCAACCGTTTCTTGGTAGCGACCCACATTCCAGGGAAATCCAATATATTGGCAGACAGATTAAGCAGGACGATTCTCTCTCCTCACGAGTGGTCCCTGAACGAAACAGTAGCAGCTCAGGTTTTCAAAAGATGGGGGACCCCGTGCTGCGACCTATTTGCAACACCACAAAACACAAAGTGCAAAAGGTTCTTCTCCTTGACTCCGCGTCAGGGGGAGGCAGCTACGGATGCTCTAGCCCAACCTTGGCCAACAGGACTACTTTATGCCTTTCCTCCGGTCCCACTTCTCCCCAAAGTCATCCAGAAAGCTTCTCAGTTGGGGTCCACAATGATACTAATTGCTCCGCACTGGCCTCGTCAGGTATGGTTCCCCTACCTAAAGAAACATGCGGTGGACGATCCTTGGTTTTGGATCTAACTCCGGATCTGCTGATTCATCAGTCGGGACGACAACACCAGTCCCTTCACACTTTGAAATTGACAGCTTGGCTCCTCCACTTCCGACTTTAGTCAGAAATCACACCTTAGACCCGGAAGTTATTCACATTTTATCTTCGGCCCACAAACCCACCACTAAAAATTGTACCTCAGTAAGTGGAAGAGGTTTGCTATCTGGGCTCAACTCAGGGCTTAGACCCTATCACTGCCCCGATACCAGAGGTTTTGAAATTTTAACATCCTTATTTAATCAAGGATCTTCAGTCTCTACTATTAAAGTCCAACTAGCGGCTATCTCCAAATTTCACGAATCCATGGATCCACCGTTGATGAGCAGCAGATTATGCAAAACTTTCATTAAAGGTGCTGGGCTGTTAAGACCCCAGTTTATCACCCTGCCTCCGTGGGATCTTGATTTGGTACTTCGTGCCTTAACATCTTCCCCTTCGAACCGGCTGCTACATGTGAGTTAAAATATCTGTCTTGGAAAACTGCCTTCTTAGTTGCAATTACCTCTGCAAGAAGAGTTTCAGAGCTTCAAGCCCTATCTATCAAACCACCGTACTTGATTTTTCACAAGGATAGAGTATCACTTAGGCCTAACCCATCTTTTGTTCCAAAGGTTTGTTCTAATCTCTGTCTCCAACAATCTCTAGAGCTACCAGTTTTCTTTCCAAAATTCTCCAACGAAGCGGAATACACCCTCCATAAATTGGATGTTCACAGGCAATTGCGCTTCTATCTAGACAGGACTCAACAAATTCGAAAATCAGACCAGTTGTTTGTGTCCTTTTCAGATAATAAATTGGGTAAAACCATCACTAAAGCTACTATCTCCAAATGGATTAGAGATTGCATAACTCAGGCTTATTCCTCTTCAAATAAGCAACTTACAACATCTATCAAAGCTCACTCTACCAGAGCTATGGCTACTTCTATTGCTTTTCATTCCAAGCTCGCTATTTCTGAGATTTGTGCTGCGGCTACTTGGTCCAACCCGCACACTTTCATTTCCCACTATAAATTGGATGTGGCATCTAAAGGCGAGCATCATTTGGTTCCACGGTACTCAGGAGTGTTTTCCAGTGAGCCACCCAGGATTCAGGTGCTAGGGACGCTGTCCCATCAGTCAGAATGTAGGCGAGATAGGATCACATAACATCTTTTAGTTATGTACTCACCATAACTTCAGATGTTTGGGATCCATCTCGCCTACATTCCTAATACCCACCCTCCTTCCCCCTGCCTTGGAGATCAGAAGAGATTGAATGGTTTTGAGTTCTACTGTTTTTATCTTGTTTCATCTGACGATGTTATATAAGCAGTGCGTGCATGTGTGCATGTATGCGGACAAACTAGATCTGGGGGACTGGTAGTGGTGCATCCTGGGATATAGTAAGCTCAGCCAATAAGAAACTTCGCTCTTTGGCATAAGCGTGCCGAGTCGGAGCCGAGGGATCGGCTCCGAACCCATCAGTCAGAATGTAGGCGAGATGGATCCCAAACATCTGAATTTATGGTGAGTACATAACTAAAAGTTTGGAACCTTGGTTGATTTAGAGTTTTGGACTTTGTGTACTGGAAATTTAGTTGCAAAAGAATTCTGAGCATTTCAAGCTTTTTGTTCTAATAGCATGGTTTGGCAGTGTTTTTAGATGAGGCATACTTATTAGTAGAAATATTAAATGCTTATTGTGTTGCATTGTCCGGTACTGTCAGTTTATTATTCTGGCTGGTGTTCTCCTCTTGTATGTTGTAATCCCCATCAAATCCAGTTGCACCTAAAAAGAAAGAAAAAAAATTATGTCTTAACCTATGGTTAGTGATTTTGCCAAGGCCACTGCTTGGCCTGCAGATCACTACAGAGCAGGGTTAGAGGCATACTCTTGGGTTGTTATAGTACCTGGTGAAAGTATTCGAGAACTAAACCCTTTAGGTGAAGTAGTAGTCCAGGGTAAGAGACTCATTGGCTAGACACAGTACTCTATCCCTAGCTATTTTATCTAGTGGTGAAATTCACAAGAGAAAGAAATGAGCTTCAACATACAGCTGATATTAAGATTATAGTTGTTTAAGGCTGAATGTGGTTCCCTTAGCTAAGAGTGTTCTGCAGACAGCTAATTCTGGTGGTTGTTTCCATACATGTCTCTATTGCTAGTATGACTAGAGACCCTTCTGTTTTCTGAGAATGATGAAAAATCCTATGAGGGTAATGGTGATTTCCTAGTCCAGCTGCCTTGATTCTTTGGAGGCTGGACCTAAGCCTAAGTACAAACAAGTGCTCACTTTTCCTCACATGATTGCTAAGTTTAGTGATGTTTATACTTGGGAGCAGTTTGGAAAAAACTGTTGAGCTGGGCAAGGGTATATGACCTTGTAGAGGATTAGATGACCAGTACTTCGGCTACTGGCCTTGAAAGATGTTTGTAAAGCTGCCCGCAGGACACCAGAATCTGTTCCAGCCATCCCTAAAAAGACTAAAAGAAAATAGCCTCCTCTGATAGGACAGGTTTCTGTTCTCGTTTGACTGTTGACCCAGCCGCAGTCTTCCCAACTGTCTTCTCAAATAAAAAGTTCTCAACTTAATGTAATCCAGTGCCCCTCATAGAGGGAAATGGTTAGATCTTAAGGTCCGAAAGATATTTTTCTATTCATTTAGCCTTTAGAATATTAAATTATCGAGGCTATACATAGAAGTTGATTTTACAGTGTGCATATAGTTTGAATGATTTTTCAGTATTCTTGCCTGCAGAGAAAAAGTTTTGCTTGAAGAGTTTTTTCTAATGTGACTCAGGTTTCAAAACGTGCATTGAGAGGTATGTTTGAATGTGCAGATACATTCTCTAGAAATGCTGCTGCTTCTGTTTTAAGATGGTGTGCTTGGTTATATAATCAGAACTACTCTGATTTAAGCCAAAATTTTGAATGGAACTTAAGTTCTGAATTGGTGTTTGGGCCCTATTACACATGTTTTCAAACATTAGGATGCCAGAGGCAAATTAGTGCTCGGGGTATATTGGATGTTACATGTACCCAAGATGGCTTTCAGTATCACTGTTTCAGTATTCTTTACCTAAGGGATCTCCTGCCAAGGATAGGCCAACTTTTAGCCAGTAGTTAAGGCCTTTAGTTTGTATAGGCATCATATGTCACATGTATGTTCCCTGCACAACACATAGGGCCTAAAGGTGACATTCGGATGCACACACTTAACTACTTTGCCACCAGTCCGTACGCCATTGTTGAACGTTGGTCTGAACACCCTTCTGCTATGCTGGTTACCAAACCATGTTATCAGAGTGCCCCATTGGGGTTTCCTTTTCTCTTATTTTGTTGTGGTTATTGTGTTCTTGTCACCCAGAAAGGGAAAATGTCAGTGTGCGTGGCAGATTCCCTATAAAGACAATTACAACCAGTGTCTCTCTTGTTTGGGTGCTTCTGACAATTATAGGAAGTGTTCTATCTACCAGTCATTTGTGCCCAAGACCCTACATAGTTGTGTCTCCTCCTTGTCCATTTATTTAAAGACCAGTGTCTGACGTTGTTGGCACAGTGTGCTATTGCGGAATCATCTCATCCTGATGGCTAGCTGTCTGCCAAGAAGCTCAAAAATGTTAGGTCTCATCCGTCTTCTGTCTAGCCTGTCCCGGCAGTCTCTCTTGAGGCTGGTGAAAGCCTAGAGGACTTTCTGGTAGCTGCTTCGGATTCCTCTACTGTGGCCCCATCAGAGGCATGGCATGAATTTGGCTTCTCACTCGTTCTTGGAGGCTTTTCAGATATCTGTACCTATTGATGAGGGGGAACCTTGGCTGATTATTTCTGAAAGACTGAGGGGGATTCCTCAAATGTTAGTTGGGAGGGGATTCATACGAACATTATTGAATCTTGACAGGAGTCTCACCCTCTGAGGGTGTTTTGTTTGGATGTCCCGCTGAAAAAGAAGCAAAAAAAACAAAAGCGCATTTCCTGTGTTAAGGATACCCAACATGAATGTCAGGCTTTCAGTCATGGTTTATTTAATGCTTTGATGGCCTTGAGGCCTCTGTGCCTGCTCCTCCCTGGTCTTCCACTCCACTAAGAGACTTGGGGAATAGGATTCTTTGGATTAAGACTGGACTTGGGGGAAGAAGCTTTGGCTTACTTTTTCCAAATCCCTTCCCCTTTGGATTACGGTTCGGAGTCGGAAGATGATTCTGTAAGTCCATATTTACCCCCTGGAGGAGCTGTCCTTTGGGGATCCCAATGCCTGTATGATGAATTGTTTACAAGTCTCTGAGATTCAAAAAAAGATATGAGCTCCTACAGATGGAGTTTCCTAAGCCATCTGCTGCTGTTCCTGTTTTGGCTGCCCTTCTGGATACCTTCTTGGCAGAGTCTCAGCCCTTTGCACCTAAGAAGCCAGATAGATAAAGTTCCTGAGGAGTGCAAATTTCTTTACAAATGCCCTTCTGTTGTGTCAGTTTCCCTTGATAAGCCCACCAAATTGTTGCCCTCTACCAAGCTGTTGCCTTCTGATAAAAATAGCAGGGTTATGGAAACGCCAGGCAAAAAAGTTTACACTGCTGACACTTTATCCTTTAGGGCCATCAACTACCAGCCTCATATGAGTAGGCATGTTTTTGGCCCTACTTTCTCAGGTTTCTAAGGTAGTTTCTGACTTTCCTGACTGAGTGGAAGGCTTTGGCCCTTTACCTGCTGGGCTTTGCTTCTGAAGTTGTTGGTCACTCAGTCAAATGTGTAGCTGTGATGCAGCTGATGTCTGTCCATTGTCTGTTGCCTTTGGTTCAGTTATGAGATGTCATTCTTGGCTTCATCTTTAAGCTTTGCTTGATGACATTAAGGCCAAACTTTTAGATGCTCCTTTTGGTGATAAGAATCTTTTTGGATCTGCTGCAGTTGAACTTTTCTTTTCAAGTCTCTCTAGGAAAAGAGTAAGGCCTTACACAGAGTTGAAACATATTCTGTTTCTCTTATTCCCAAATTCCAGAAGAATTATCCCTCTGAGTCTTCTTTTGTTCGTAGGCAATCTTACCCTCTTCCCAAGGGCAAGAAGGGTTCTAGGCATATGCTTCCTGCTAAGTCTACTCACTCCTGCCTTCCAGAAGCCTCATTTCCAGGAAGAAGTCTGGTTCTGTTTGACAATTTGCTTACTTTTGCCCTCGACCAGGTTTCGGTGTCCCTCCACCTGTATCTGCCTCTCCCAAATTGGCTACAGATTATTTCAGACTGAGTACTGTCCCTTATCTGTCATTGTTGCTTCATGGTTTGGAAATCCCTTCCTTCCTTTTCAGGCATTCCTCAACCTTCTGTGGAACAGCTGTCCCATTTCCCAGAGGGTCTTCATTCTGTTTTGGGTCAGGGCACCATTCAGGCAGTACCTCTTACGCAAAGGGGAAAATAATTTTACTCCAGGATGTTTCTGGCCACATGAAAGGAGGGCAGTTGAAGACCAATTCTGGATCTTTACTGGCTGAACATCTTTCTGAAGATTCTTCCTTTTGGACGTCATCGCTGCAAACATAGTTTCCTCCCCGTTTACCCCGACCTTTTTGTTTTTTCTTGGTCTCAAGAATGCTTACTTTCACCTCCCCATCCATCGTGTCTTCAGAAAATGTTTATATTTCTCTGTTTCTTCCTTACCTTTTGGCCTCTCTACTGCCCCAAGGGTATTCACTGAATGCATCTCTCCTGTCATTGTTTTATGCAGGGTTTGAGGACTTCGGATCTTTCCCTATCTAGGCGATCTGTTTATTCAAGCACGGATCTTTCCCTATCTAGGCAATCTGTTTATTCAAGCACTTCCCCCCAGTGTTCTGCTACAGGATCTCACATTTGCTAGTTTCCTGTTGCAGAGTCTGGGTTTCATCATAAACTTCCACAAATCAGTTCTGATTTTTTCCCAGGATCCAATTTTCCTCGGCTGAAAAGCTTCAGACAGTTCCTATGCTGGCATCCCTGTTTGCTCCCAAGGCTTTCTCTCTAATTGCCTTTTTCCAGTCCCTTCTTCCTCTGGCATCTTGTCTGTGCCAGGGAATTTCTCAGGGTTCTTGGGTTCATGGTTTCCACCATTCCCATGCTTTCTGTCACCAGGCTCCATATGAGAAAGCTTTAGTGGTGCCTGAAGTCAGTGTGGCTCCAACATTGCCACCCTTGGACTTCCTGGTACCTTGCCTTCCCTGTCTCAAGCTTCAGTGGTGGCTTCATCAACTTTCTCTCAACCTGGGGCTTCCTTTTCAAGCTCCATTTCCAACATAAGAGCTTTTTACAGATGCCACAGATTGGGGGTGGGGTATCTACTGTGGCCCCTTTAATGTTCATGGTCTTTGGTCACCTCCTCAGAGGTCAGACCACTTCAGTATAAAGGAAATGAGAGCTCTGCTTCTGGTTCTTTAGGTTTTCATTTCCTCTTTCATCTCAGGTCTCTCAGTTTTCGTAGACAATACTGTAGAGATGTGGTATGTCAACAAACAGGGAGGCACAAGGTCCTATGATCTTTGCAGACTAGCTCTTCAGGTCTTAAATCTAGCTATCCAATACAGAGCAACTCTCCAAGCAGTTTACATTCTCTCAGCGCAGTCTGGTGGCAGACTCCTTTAAGGTCTAGCACACAAGCTCACACATGGATGCTTCACAGAGATCTGTTTCTGGACATTGTCAATCAGTGGTGTATTCCTCAGGTAGATCTTTTTGCCTCCACTCTGAACAGACAACTTCCTCTAGTCTCGCCAGAGTCCCAAGTCCTTTGGGCTGGAAAGTGGATATCCTTTCCTTTTCCTTGGAAGGGAATGTTTCTCTACACCTTCCGTCTCCTTTTAACATGAGTCTTCCATAAGATCAGGAAGGACTCTCCAAAAATCTTGCTAGTGACTCCCTTTCGTCTCAGACAGAATTGTTTCTCCCTCCTTTCTCACTTGGCTGGGACATTCACCACAGTTACCTCACCAAGTGGATCTTCTAGCACCAGACAACATCTTTTATGCACTCTTCAACTGATGTTGAGGGTGATGGGGTTTTGATCCCTTTCAGGTGCCTTTTCTCTGATGTGCTTGGAGTTCTACAGGAGGCTATGAAACCCACTACAAGGAAATCATATATATATATATCTACAAATGGAAGAGATTTTCTGTTTGGTGCTACTCAAGCTATCAGGACACCCCCCCCCATCCATGGAAGTACCTCTAGTTTTCTTTTTGTGATCAGCTCCATGCTGGGTTGGCATATTCTTCAGTTAAAGCTCACCTGTCAGCAATTTCTACTAGTTTGCCCTTGACTCCTCCTCTGGCCTCTGGATTTGAGGTCGAGCAATTTCTTAAAGATGTCCTTCATATTACACCTTACAGGAAGCCTATTCCACTTCTGGGGGCCTCAATTTTGTACTTGGAAAAAATTGATTTACTCCGGTTTCCTTTGAGCCTGTTTCAGCTTCCTTACAACATTGTACTTGGAAGACTGTTCTTCTGGCCCTTATTTCATCCAAGAGTGTGTCTCAGCTTCAGGTTGTCATGGCTTTTCCTCCTTTGTTAGTTTTCCACTGAGACTGGGTATCTGTTCGTATTAGTCCTCCTCTTATTCCCATGGTGGTCAATGAGTCTGTTCATTTTCCTTCCTTTTTTCCTTCACTGCAGTCAGCCACTGAGAAGGTTCTCTTCACACCTTGCATTTTCATAGACAGCTCAGATATTGTTTGGATAAAACTAAAGTTTTTTTGCAAATATGAGTGACTTTTTATTTTCTTTCATCCTAGGACTTTGAATTTGGCTTTTTCTAAGCAAACCATCTCCTTCTGAATTTCTAAGACCATTTCTTTTTGTTATTCCTTTCATGGAAAATGTCTTTCCTCATTAGTAAAGATTTATTTTCCAAGGATAGTTGCCTTTTCTGGTACTTTTTTCAAGGGTTTGGATACCAATTCCATCCTTGAGGCTGCTACTTGGTCCTCTCTTTATACTTTCATTAAGCATTACAAGTTGGGTGTTCTTTCCAGGGCAGGCTTTGCGAGGTCTATCCTGCATGGGTTTGTAGAGGACTCTTGAGGGCCTTCCTCCTCCCAGGCTTCCTCTTGAGCCTTTGCACTCTTCCTTAGGTAAAGAATACTACAACAGCAATATGGAAAGTCATAGTACAGATAAGTAAAATCATACCATAACAGTAGATGTTCTTCTCTTCACTGTTGCAGTATTTGCTCACTCCGTCCTACACCCTCTGTTCTGTCTCTTGCCTTCTTGGCTGAGGGGTTTATTTTCTTCCTTTTTCTCGTTCTAGATGCACATGTTATCCTTGTCCCTAAAGACATTCTGTTCCTCCTGGGAACTTTTTCAGTTCTGAGTGTGTGCATTCGTACGTTACCTTTGTCCTCTGTCTTGCATGGTGAGCATACAAATGACATACAATGCCAATAAGAGCTAAATCCTTTGATATACTGGCCAGATGTTGAGCTATCCTTGGCAGAAGATCCCTAAGGTAAAGAACATTGGAACAGTGAAGAGAAGGTCATGTACTGTTAAAGTAAGATTTTACCCAGTTGTACTTTCTCTCCAAACAAGTAGTCTTTCTTCAGAGATGATCCTACTTCCAACTTATTACTGTGGTGAGGCACATCACTAGTGTTACGCAGGTCCTGCAAGTTGCTACGTCTCCAAAGTTAGCTGTCAGCAAGCGGCCTAGACCTTAGCGGTTTCCAAGAAGTGCATGCTGAAAGTTGTTGGCAGGGTTACAGGTGGCAGTGTTGCTTTTCAAGGGTGCTCCCCCTCATCTGTCAGATCAGACTTCATTCCCTCATATTCTGGTGGAAATACTGGACTTGGTGGTGGGGGTGCATAAAACTGGAACCTTTCTGTTCTGAATGTTTGCCAAGGTTCACAAGTTAAAGATACTCACCCTGCAAACGGTGCTTCCCCTGTTACCAGACCACCACTACATGGTGACCCTGGATTTGAAAGGTGCAGATCATATCCCCATTTTTTGTTTCAGAAGACTTTTGAGATTTGTTGTCTGGTTTGCACTATCCATTTTCTGTATTGCTGTTTGGGTTATCCACTGCACCTCAAGTGTTTTAACAAATGCTTTGCTCTTGTAGCCCACTGTCGAACTGTGTGCATTCACATTTTCCTTACTTGGATGACTTTATCTGCGTAGAGTCTACGTCTAGGTGTTTGAATTATCTAAAAAAGGTCTCTACCTTAAAAAAAAATAACAGAAAAAAACACCCGTAAGAGTGGAAACTCAAAACTAGTAAAATAAAAATAAAAAACACCACCAAACCTGTACAGAACGGTAACGCTTGGCAAACTTTTTAACAAAAAAATACTAAGCACTTTCACCCTGTGGCTCCCAGGGCTTCATGAGAGTAACTGTTAAAATTCAAATGCAAGCATAAGTAAAAAAATTTTTAACACAGTCACATGATCAATGTAATAAAGAAGTGAATGAATACTTATTTAAAAATTCAGTACATCAGCATGAGCAAAGTGCTGTGTTCAGTGGAAATCATCTTAGTGTACATGTAGATGTATATTCACTTACAGCAACTTGTTTTAAAATGTTTATGCTAATAAAATAAATATATTGTATAACTTAATTAAAAATGCTGATTTAAAAAATGTTGGGTAAAAATGTTAAATATAAAATACACACTGGTTACACTACATAATACCTACATTGTGCTTTGTATATGTATTGTATTTAGGGAACCAAGGAACCAGAATAAACAGACCTTACATATTTTCAGATCTCCAATGCCCTTAATTTTAACACCTGAGCTAAAGAGATAGTCATTTATGCCAGGATAAACAGTGGCATTAGTCCTTAGTTGCTACTCAAACTGTAGTTTCTCAAGATGTAGGTTCAAGTCTCCACCCCTACTATAATCAAACACTCTCTCGATGACAAAAAACAGAATATTTTTTGAAATTATTACAGCTCTTGGAGTGCATATATGATGCATTCTCTTTTCTCTTTCTTGATGTCTCTACTGTGTTCTAATATCCTTTCCTTGTTTCACCCACATAGAAAACAGGACAGGACATACAGGTAGCTAGACAGATCACCATCTTGGTATTACAGTTGCATTTACCAGGACATGGAAGGGTACGATAACCATCAGTTGCAACATATGGACCTGTTAATAAATTTACAGACCTTGCAAGCATTACACTTTGACATTTTGGAGACTAAACCTCTTGTTCTTGTTTGCTGCTTCTCCAATAACTTTTTTATGTTAGGACCCCTACTATAGGTAATTCTAGGAAACAATCCTAAGATGTTCATAGCATCTTGATCAAAAATTGTCTTCCAAGTGTTATGAACTATGGATGTGATTGTCAAAGCATCCTATTGTATGGGAGAACTAACATACTATCAGTTGACAAAACTTTTTTGTGTTATTGTTAACATTAACACCTGTTTCTGTGTTAAATATTGGAATAAATATGTTGTTCCTGTTCTGCATAACGTAATTTCTAGTTTTAATCAACATTTTAAACGGGTATTCTCCGTCTCTAAACATGCCAATTAATGTGTATATCTCATTCTCAAAAGCAGTGTCATTACTCATTAATCTTGAAATTCGTACCATTTGTCCTTTCACTATGCTTTTCTTTTGATGCATAGGATGGCAACTGTTATAGTGGAGAAAGGAATTAAATAGGTTTCCTTCCTAAAAATCATTGATTGGTATGGGACAGGAACAACAAGAAATTACTGTCTTATATCAAGGTAATCTATACTCTCTACAGCTACCTTGTATGTAAACCTTTAAAAATGAAATACTAGAGTTGAGATGAGTAGTAAAAGATGCTAGTTCTTCCTTGGTACCTTTCCAAAACATCAGTATATCATCCATAAATCTTAGCCATGTTATAATTTTACTATAATAACATGATGGAAACGCACATTCGCGTTCCCATTGGGCTAGCACCATATTGACACAAATAGGTGCACATTTAGCCCCCATGGCTACCCCTGATATTTGGTGAAAAAGTTATTCCTCAAAAGCTACAAAATTGTTATTCAACACCATGTCCATGAATTCCACTAATAATTGTCTTTTGACATTGTCTAAGTCATTCTCCACCATTAAGGTTTCCTGAAATAATTTCAAACCTTCATTGTGTGGGATAACTGTAAATAAGTTCATTACGTCAGTAGTGACAAATAAAAAATCATCTGGAATTACAATATCCCTCAAAATCTGTAGGCAGTGCCTTGAGTCTTTTAGTATATGAACATACTTGCTTAGTAATGGTTTGCACCAAAAATCAGTGTATGCAGCCATAGGTTCTGTTTTAGCACCTGTTGCTGCCACAATAGGTCTAAATGATGGGTCTTGTAAATCCTTGTGGATTTTCGGAATCCCAATGATGTAGGGTGTTACAGGGGGCTCAACAACCAAATATTGGTATTCAGTTGAATCCAATACTACAGTTAAAAAAAAAATCATATAGAACCCAATCAGTTTTAGCATGTGGTCTACACAATTCATTTTTCGAAACTCTTTCATAGGTAGAACTATCATTCAATAAGTCATATATTTTAAATACATAGTAGTCGTGGTCCATCAGAACAACCCCCCCCCCCCCCCCCTGCCGTTGTCAGGTTTCATAGCTCTAATGTGGTGGTCATTACATAATTGCTTTAACGCATCCTTTTTGTTACATGTTAAATTGTCACAACGCTTTGTAACATTGTGAAAAATATCCTGTATACCTTTCTTACATTTAGTATCACACAGTGCAATAGAGTTCTTCATTGGTGATAAAAACATGCCTTTTCTTTTCAGTATTTTCTTGTCATTAAAAAGTTCATCTTTATCATGAAAAAACATTCTTAAATTCAGCTGCCTAGTAAAAAGTTTTAAATTGGTAAGAACCTTGGCAATATCCAATGAAAAACTAGGTACAAAAGAGAAACCTTTGCTAAGAACAGGCATATGGTTGTCATTTATACAAATTTGAGAAAAGTTGTAAACAGAAAAAAAACATCTTTGGTAATGACATTACATCTTAGCTCATCATTAAGTTCAGTGGGTTCAAAGTCTTGGTTTGGTGAAAAATAATCAAAAAATGAACCATCACCGCTTATCAGTTCACTTGATAGGAGAGATTTCTACATTGTCCCCCCAAGTTCCTCTGATTCCCCTGTTTTTTGTTGATAAACCTCTGCAACCTTCTGGGTAGTTCTGATGATGCTAAAAAATTGCTTTCCCTGTTGTTAACATTCATATCATTATGACCTGTGTCATCTGGAAATTGCTCACCATTGTCATTATAATTACTAACATTGTTACTGTTACTGAAACCTTTGTTTCTGTGGGTAGGTGAAGGGTATACTGTTTTGTTAGCTTATTCCTTTGTATCCCTTTGTAACTTTTTTAGTTTTCTAGTAATGTTCTGTTTCACTAATTTATCAGAATCAATAAGAATAGATGTGTACAGTTGTTTGCCTCAAATAAATCTTTCATAATGTTATTGTTCATGTCAGTCAGTTGCTTTTCTAAGTTAAATAATTGTGCGCTCATTTTCTTTAATGATAATACATACCAATTCCAGTACAGTGCGATCGAAAAATTCCAACAGTTCACCATGCAAAACAGAGCCTGGTTCAGTTCTGTTGGGGAACTTCCAAAGTCTCAAACCCTTGGGAACCTGCTTCAGATCTAATGAACGTTTTAAAAACAAATTGCCGGCTTGAAGTGCCTTAAACCTGCTTAGTACCTTCTCAAAGTTCTGCATCTAATTGCTGACAGTACCATGTCCTTCCCCCTGTTCAGGGCAGTTGGACGATTCCATTTGTGGTGTTAATAAGGCAAGTGAAAAGGAAGGGACATCAGCATCTCTTGCAATGACATTACATCCATTGCTGGACCGGGTAGTCATCTCAGATCCACTATTTGTTGTCCCCGAGCATCCAGGCGTAGTATGCAATATAAGCAATTCCATTTGTGTCCAATATAATGGAGTTGTCCGAATTACCGGCACCAACAATGTTTTGCTGTTTAATTAAATGTAACAATTCTTCCACCATCTTAAGTATAATCCTTCCATGTGTGGAAAGTACACAAAGGACGGCTGTATTAGGTATGGGAAAAAAAAAAAACTATGAAAAAATAACAGAAAAAAAACACTTCTCGACCTTACTCTATTAGCTAGTTTTAAATTGAACCTCCGGAAGTCGTGCTTGACACCCTTGCAAACAGCCTTTCTAGGATGCTTAATTGACTTCCACAAGAGAATGGCCTTCCCAAAGACAAGAGCCTGTCTTACCAAGTGGTTCTAGAATTTTTTAAGAGGAATGTTGCCTCAGCAAGAAAACTCTTAAATTCTTGGATTGATATTGTCATGATTCTCATGATACCACTGGCCTCTTTTCACAGGATAAAAATTCATTGGCACTTATGAAATTTAGACCCAGCACTTTCTTTCCCTGGAATCCCAGATACTGGTGGTGCTCGTCTGATGAAAATTTCAGGGGTGGAGAGAACAGTTGAGTATCACTCTAAGACTTCCTTTTTGCCCTCTGGTGCCAGTGCAATCTGTTCAGACAGATTCATTAGACTTTGCTTGGGGAGGTGTGTGAATGGATATGCAAGTGCAGGCCACTTGGAGGTCCAAGGCTGCACAGAAACACATCAAGTATCAAGGAGATGGTGGTAGTTCATGTTCTGAAATTCCTTCACCACCTATGAACTATGGGTCGTCATGGACAACAGCTCACTGAAGTGGTACCTTAAACAATGGGGTACAATGGTCTTACCCTCTGTGCTGATTGACAGTATTGTTCTGGGACCTGGCTTTACAGCATTATCTGACTCATTAGGTGTTTTACATCCCATCAGAGCAAAGCATTGTGGCAGACATTAAGCAGATCCTGTGCAGACCCGTAGAACTGCCAGCTGAAGGCAGTTGTATTCCAGGATTGAATCCAGTTGTGCAGAATGGCACAAATAGATCTTTTCACCTCCTTTCAAAACAGATGGCTGGAAAAATTCTGTTCATCCTCCTTGCAGCCATGCTTAGAGGACAGATGCTTTCTTAATCCCTTGGAGGGAAATGTTCCTGTATGAGTGTCCACTCTTTTCACTGATTCACAAAATACTTCTGAGGTTTGAAAGAGAAATCCAAAGATAGCTGTAGTGACATTCCTACTGGCCTAGGCCATCTTGGGTCTCCCTGTTAATGATTTTGGCCAAGGGCAATTACTACAGACTTCTACACATTCTGGATCTGCTTACACAATCTCAGGGGCAATTGGTGCACCCCAGTTTGGAGGAACTACTTCAGACAGCCCAGATGATTCAATCTTGACTCTGTTTAGGCAATTGTTTCATGAGTATTTGCAGCAGTTGTTAAAGGCCAGCAAACCAGCTACTAGAAAATCTTTTGTTTACAAATCGGTGAGGTTTTCTAAGTGATGCTTAAATGGAAATGGGGGGGGGGGGTATTGAGGTAAACATTCCTCTGGTCTTGAAATATTTGTGTGAGCTACTTCAGGATGGCGTATGGTATGCATCCATTAAGGTACAGTTAGTGGCCATGTTTGCTAGTCTGCCTGTGAATTCCCCTCTTCTCTTTTCATAAAACAGTTCTCAAAAGGAGTTTTGCTTATGTGACACCATCACAAGCAATTTTCTTCTCTTGTGGGATCTTAACTATGATTTTGAAAATTGACCGCAACCTTTTGAACAGGCAGCTCAAGTTGATCTCATGTTCTTAACATAGAAAACCATTTTGCTTTTTGCTCTGACATCTGCAAGTCAAGTTTCTGAGCTGCAGGCTGTCATGTTGGGACAACTTTATCTGATTTTTCACAGGTATTAGAGTTATGTTGTGCACTAATCCACCACTCATAATGAAAGTGGTCCCAGTATTCACTCTGTCTGATGTTCTTCATGTTTCACTGTTGCAGTCATTACATCTGGTTTATCTGCTTGCTGGTAGCCCTCAGTTGGCCTGATTAACAAAGTCTTGGGTCCTGCATCGGTTGCTGTCCCTTCTTCCATGACGTCAGGTCATCAGGGGTATAAAACATGCAGCCAATGCCATTACATCAGTCTTTCTTGCCATGCGGTGCCCGAAGCAGAACCAGTTCGCAAGTCCCGGTCGACGGACTCCTAAAATTTTCATTTTCGAGTTTCAGAACCGATTTCTTCAACTAAAGCTAAGTACCCCATTGGGGAAACTTTTTCTTGCTCCTTACCGATGTCAGTAAAAGTTAATTGCATTTCTTGTGGAAAGCAAATACCTCATAAAGATTTTCATTCGTACTGTATTCCTTGCCTAGACCCTGACCACGACGTACCTTGCTGTCAGTTTTGTGATTTAAATGTCTGTTAGCCATCCGACTACCGGGATTCAGAAAAAATCCATAGATAAAGACAGAGACAGGCCGCCGAGGTCCAAAACTGCAGATGGCGGTTCTAAGCCAGTTCGCCGGTACTCAGTGAGGCGCTTTTGCAACCCCTGATACCCTCTATTTCTGATTAGCAGGCCTCTACTGAGACCCATTCGGAGTCCGCTATGCTGCGAGATGCTTCAACTATGGAACCCGCGGATGTCTCTACCTTGGATGGGTCCGGAGCTGCTGTGCAGGCACCAGCTTCTGAGGATGTATTCAGGCCTACGGATTTGCATATTAAACCGACACCTCCTTTACTTGGGCCTAAATCTTGATCCATGCCTAAAAAAACGACGCCCAAGCCACATGCTCAGGCCTATATGCCTAAAATCAAATGATAAGAATGGCTGAAGATCTAATAACTCATCAGGGGTAGCCACCCCCCCACCCCCCTTTTAAGAGGCCTAGGACTGAAGGTGATTATGAATCTTCTGATCAGGATTCTGTTTCTGATTCTTCTGATGATCTGGATTTGCCCTTATCTACTTATGAAGATTCTGATGCGGAGGACTCCATTCACTCTGCTTCCCCTCCTAAGGATTTTTCTTTTGCGGAAACCTTATAAGGGAGCATTTCCACTGGGATAGCCAGGATTTTTCTGATTCAAAAAAGAGGCTTAAGGATTTCCTTCTCCTACCTCAGCATAGGCCTTTAGCTATTCCTCCTGTACTAGACATTGTTGATGATGCTTTTTCGGAGTCTAGTTTGGCCCCTGATTCCCTGCCTCCTGCTCCCAGAAAACCTGACAGATACTACAGGGTCCCTGAGTCCCACAAGTCCCTTTTTAAAAATCCTATTGCAGATCCAGAGACTATTTCACAGGGGCCCAAGGGCATTAAGGCTTCTACTGCTAAAAATCCTACCCCTTCTGATAGCGACTCCAGGGCGCTGGGTAGATGGGGTAAGAAGATTTACACTTCTGCACCCTTGGCCAATAGGGCTTTAAACTGCCAGTTTCATATGTTAAAGTATCAGCAACATGTTATTGGACTCCTTAAACAGAAATTGATGATTCCTGACTGTGTGGAAAATGAAGAATTACAGGATTTAATGCATTCTGCTGAACAAGTTGGAAAACATACTTTGCAATGTGGTTTTGATTCATTAGAGACCTCTTGCAGGGCTGCTGTTACTGGGTCTGTGCTCAGAAGGCATGCTTGGCTTAAGGAGCAATCTTTGCCTGATCATGTTAAAGCTAAATTGTTGGATGCTCCTTTAAATCAGGACCGCCTGTTTAGCAACAAGTCTGAGGAAGTTCTTAAAAAGATGGAAGATAAAGCTAAATCTATGCAAACTTTTAAAGATTTTTTACATTTTCAGCCTCCTAGATTTAGTAGGCACTGGCCCTCTAAGAATTGGTCCTTTCCAGCCCCTTCCAGGTCTTCTCAAGCCAAACCCAGACACAGCAAAAACCCCAGGTTTCAGTCCCAGGGGACGCACAGAACTAAGCAGTGGGGGGCATCCACTTCCAAATCTGGGAATAATAAGACTCCCCCCTATGGTAAACTGTCTCATTGACTTCCTTTTAAAATTTCCAAGCACTTATCAACTGACTGCCCTTTGGGGGGGAAAGATTGCTCTTCATGCAAAGAATTGAGAACTCATTACCCAGTACAAATGGGTTTTAAATAGTGTCCCAGGGATACAGATTTCACTTCCACACGTTGCCAACACCAAGCTGGTGGCCGCACCTACCCCCAAATCAGTGGGCAGAGGCCCCAAAACAAGTACTTTCTCTCTTAAGCATGGGGGCTATTCAACTGGTACCAAAAGAGGAAAGGGGACAAGGTTTCTACTCGAGACTTTTCCTGGTACCCAGAAAAGACACTTCATGGCGTCCTATCCTGGACCTGTCTACTCTAAACACCTTTTTGGAGTTTCCAAAATTCAAGATGCTGACTCTTCGCCAATTACTTCCTATGCTAGGCAAAGATGCCTGGTTGGCAACAATACATTTAAAAGAAACATACCTGCACATCCCAATCGGAGAATCTTGCAGAAGATACCTACGCTTCAAAGCAGGCTACATGCACCATCAGTTCTCTGCACTGCCCTTTGGCTTATCTACTGCGCCCAGGGTACTCACAAAGTGCCTAGCTCCAGTTATTGCATTTTGCAGGCAAAGAAATATTCAAATATACCCATACCTGGACGATTGTTTAATTCAGGCAGAAAACCAGGACATACTTTTGAATCATCTATCCTTTGTACAAAGGGTTCTAACTTGTCTGGTGTACACCATAAACGAAAAGAAATCAAACCTGGTACCCTGTCAACAAATTATATTCCTGAGAGCAAGCTTGATTACAACTTCCCAGATGGCTTACCCTCACGCCAGAGAAACAAATTAATTTGACAACCTACTTCAAGCAAGTGGTCAGAAAAAACCCTGCTATCTGCAAGACAGATACTGCAAGCCATGGGGTTCATGGCCTTCTGCAATCTTCTAATTCCATATGCAAGACTGCATATGAGGAAACTACAGTGGTATCTAAAAAGCCTATTGTGTTAACATTCTCAAGACCTAGAAACAGTGATTCCTGTCATATCTTGCCTACACCTAGAGTTCCTTTGGTGGGCAGAGGCCTGCCACCAAAACAAGGGACTACCTTTCACACCACCCCCTGCCACCCAAACTCTAACAACAGATGCATCAGACTATGCATGGGGGGCTCACCTGGCAGAGAAGTGCATTCAGGACAAATGGAACCCAAGTCAAATGCACCTGCATATCAATCAAAAAGTAATGTTAGCTATACAGAATGCTCTGACAGCCTTCAAGGACCACATTCTTCCAGGGCAACTAATGGTAAAGATGGACAACACCACTGTTATGTGGTATATAAACAAGCAGGGGGGTACACATTCTTACCCCCTCTGCAGACTAGCCATGGCATTGTGGAACACAGCCTTGAGCTACCAAGTGCACCTACAAGCTCAATTCCTGCCAGGAAAATTAAGTACACTGGCCGACGGACTAAGCAGATAACTCATGGACCCACACGAGTGGAAACTGGAGCCAAGGATTTTCAACATGTTGACAAGCAAATGGGGGAGCCCAGATGTAGACCTGTTTGCCTCTCCCCAGAAGTACCAATTGGACAAATGTTGCACAAGGACTCCCCACAAACAATCCTGGAAAGTAGATGCTCTGTCCTTCAGCTGGAAAAACCTATCAGTCTATGCCTCCCCCCCCTCTGCTCTCCAAAGTACTACTAAAAGTCAAACAGGACAAACCAAGAATGATTTTGATTGCTCCAGACTGGCAGGGCCAACACTGGTATCCCCTCTTGCGCAGTGTGTCACTGTTATCTCCATGGCACCTGCCTCAGACTCCTTCCCTGCTGTCCCAGCAGAACAACCATATTCTGCACCCTCAGCTTCTAACACTGAACCTTGCAGCCTGGCTAATTACTTAAATCTCTCCTTCACCATCCCTCAGCAAACCTGTGATGGATGATATGTTAGAGACAAGGAGGCCTAGTACTAGAAAGTCATATGCTGAAAAATGGAAAAGATTCTGTGCCTGGAACCAATCTCAAGGGATGAGCACAGCAGCGCCCAATTTACCTAATATTTTACAATACTTAGCTGAGATGCTTCACAAGGGCCTGTCTTTTTTCCTCCATTAAAATCCACGCCTCAGCCATTTCAGCTCATTATAACACAGAACCTCCCCTCTTCTCTCATCTACTGCTCAAGCAGTTCCTCAGAGGGGCCAAAAATTTGAGACCACCCAAGAGAGCTCCAACCCCAGCCTGGGACCTTAACTTTGTGTTGGAGAAACTCACTCTACCTCTTTTCGAGCCAGCTTGCTACTGCAGACTTAAAATTTATTTCTTGGAAAACGGCTTTCCTTTTAGCAATCACTTGAGCTAGAAGGGTATCTGAATTACAGGCCCTTATGGCAGTGGAGCCTTTCATCATCTTTCATGCGGACAGGGTGTCCCTCAGAACCAATCCATCCTTCATGCCCAAGGTGGTATCCAGTGTCTCTTAATCAGTCCATTCATTTGCCAACCTTCTTTCCCAATCCACAGAATAAAGGGGAACGGATACTGCATTCCTTAGATGTGCACAGACAACTTAAATTCTACTTGGACAGGCTTAAACCTCAAAGGAAATCTGAACAACTGTTGGTAGCATTTGCTGCAGGGGCAGAGGGGAAGGCTATTTCAAAGCAAACCATTTCTTATTGATAAGCCATTGCATTCATTTCTGCTATAAGCACCATGGAAAACCTATCTCCTAGGGGATCAGACCTCAGTCCACCAGGGCTGCATCTACCTCTACAGTCTACAGCCTTTCTCAGAGGCGTCCCTACCAGGGACATCCTAGAAGCTGCTACCTGGAGTTCTGTACATACTTTCACCAAGCATTATCATTTGCCAGTTTTCTGTAAATCTAGAGCTGACTTTGGCACTGCATTCTTGCAGGGCTTTATAGCTGGCCCTAATGCTATCTGAATTCCTCCTCCCAACCATAGCTTTGGGAATCTACCCAAATGTAATGACTACAACAGTGAAACACGAAGAACATAGTACAGTTGTGTACATTTACCATAAATGTAGATGTTCAACTGTATTCACTGTTGCAGTCCTGGTTACCCTCTCTCCAGCCCCCTAACTTCTTTTGACTATACTCTACTTTCCTTTACTATGCTTAAAAGCCTTTTTGGTGTATTTGCTTTTTTGTTGGAGGTATATCTTTGTACTTTTATATTTAATTGCTTCCCATTAGGGGGCACCTGACATCTGGGGCAAGAAAAACTGATGTAATGGCGTCGGCTGCATGTTTGACACCCCTGATGACCTGACATCATGGAAGAAGGGACAGCAACCGATACAGGACCCAAGACTTTGTTAATCAGGCCGACTGAGGGCTACCTGCAAGCAGATAACCCAAATGTAATGACTGGAACAGTGAATACACTCGAACATCTACATTTATGGTAAGTGTACACAACTGTACTTCAATTTCCCTGTCCCCCCCCCCCCCTCCCAGAAACTAAAAATAAGGGAGTGAAGATACTTCGTACCCTGGATGTATATCGGCAGTTCAAGTACTACCTTGACCGAGCAAAACCCAGTAGGTAGATTGAAAGGTGTTTTATTTCCTTCGCAGGGGTAAAGGAACGTCAGACAGCCTCTAAGCAAACCATTGCACATTGATTGTGCTTTGGTATTGTTTTTTTGTTTCACCTATCATGGCAAAGTGAATCCAGGCAAGGTAAAGGCACATTCCACCAAGGCCTTTTTTTTTGTGTGTGTGTTGTATTGGGAAGTAGTGGACTCTAGAAATATTCTAGAGGCAGCAAGTTAGTGTCTGCTTTCTGAAATATTACAAGCCTGGATGCTTTTCTATGTCCAGAGCAGACTTCACAAGAACAGTTCTGCAGGGATTCTTGGACCCTTTTCCCTGATTGGTTAAGCTTTGGGAATCTGCCCATGTGCCAGTAAGGCAGGGTGTGTGATGAACCATAGTACAGTTGTGCAAGTCCTACTTACCTTTAATATTAGATGTTCGTGTTAAGTTTTGCTTTGCAGCCTTTTTTGTTGCGTGTCTTTTAGTTTGGAAAATAGGTATTTGCAATGTTTATTTTTTCATCTTTTCTTGTTGGACCCTTGAAACCGAAAGGGTCCTGTTTGCAGGTTTGAGGGGCAGTTATGGTCCTGCTAGGTGATTGGTCCTTCACACTTATAAACAGGCAGTGGTAGGAGCTCTGAGCTTTGATTGACTGCTTGAGGGAGGGTAGCAGAGCTCTACTACTCATATGCTAGTGAGGCAGCATGCCGTACATATGTCTACTTATACACAACAGCAGACATGTGTACGGCATACATCCAGGGTACCAAGTGTCCTCGTTCCCTTATTTTTAGTTTTTTGGGGTGGGGGGATTACAGGGAAATTGAAGTACAGTTGTATACACTTACCATAAATGTAGATGTTCAAGTGTATTCACTGTCTGCTGCACATATGTCTACTTATACACAACAGCAGACATGTGTACGGCATATGTCTACTTATACACAACAGCAGATGTACAGCAGACATATATGCCGTACATTTGTCTGCTGTGTTGTGTATAAGTAGGACTTGCACAGTTGTACTACATGTGAATTCCTCAGTGTTGGCACCCACCTTGCTATTCCCCAGATTGTGCATAGTTAGGGTGGATTTCAACCTCTTTGATTCAGTTGCTGGATTTGTTTTTTAAATAGCGGTGTGATTGGCTGCAAGTTTATTTTTGCAAGATTGTTCTGGCTTCTGGTATTTTCATCATGTTTGCAGAAGTGAAAAATCTTGAACACACACTCCTTGTCACAGTGAAGGTTTCCCTGTCAGAATATGCTCAGCCAGTCAGCTGTCATAGGAAGAGAGAGGGAGGGGAAGTCCGTGCTTTTGAAAGCTTGGCAGTACTGTGTTACCTTGGAAGATAACTTAAAATGCCACTGAGGCAGTGAAGAATTTGAATATCTTCTGTTTCAGGCAAGTAGGGCTTATGCAACTGTAGTTTTTCTTTGGTTTCCATTACCTTGAGGTTTATGGATTCTTAAGGGCTTACCCACTTTCTAGGACTGCTTTCAGTGTGGTCACTTGCAGATTTTAAGACAATGCAACTATAATGAGATTTGTAAACAGAACAGGACCAGATCATATCAGATCTGTAGTTACATTTTGGAACTTGGATAATTCAGCATGGCTTTTTACTTATCAGGTGAACATTTCCTAGGAATTCAGACCTATCTAGTGTTTTCTTTTACTCTGGTGTGCGAATGAAAGCTATGTCTTGATGTCTTGCATCATATAGTGCATAAGTGAAGCAAATTGAACTTTTGCATAACACTGTTGTCAAGTTTAGACAATCTGCTGTTTTACTTGTCATAGCCTGGTTTTGGGGAAAAAAAGTAGATGCAATTCTCTTCTTATGGGCGCATGATTATATCTTTGCATCTTTTTTCATTTTTCACTAATCCAAAAATTGCTTCTCAAGACCATGATGGACAAGGCATACTTGGCCTTAATTGTCATAGTATGCCCCAAACAGCCATGGAACACCCTTACTGTTTACAGATGTTGTATCCTCAACTTTGTAATGTTGCCCCTTTGCAAAAATTTCATGCCACAAAAGTGGGCAACATTTCTCACCTCTGTCTAAACACAGCTTTAGAGAGTGCAGTACTGATTCTGAACAGTTACATTTGCACTTCTCTTTTCCTTTGTAGCTTTAAAAAGGCTAGACAACCTTCAACAATAAGGTCCTATAGCAGAAGTGGAAGATCTATAATTTTTTAAAACATCTTTAACTTCACATATTTCATGGTGACATGGGTATGCGTAGAGTTATAAAAGAGAAAACAAACTTTTTATGGGTTTTTTAGTATTCAGTTTAACCTTACATAGATTGCTTAAGTCCTGTCTGTCTTGAAATGTTGATGTTCTTCATGTTTCACTGTTGCAGTCATTACATTTGGGTAATCTGCTGGCAGGTTGCTCTCAGCTGACCTTAATAACAAAGTCTTGTGTCCTGCGTCGGTTGCTGTCTCCTCTTCCATGATGTCAGGGGTATAAAACATGCAGCCGACACCATTTTCTTCAGTCTTTCTTGCCAAGCGGTGCCTGAAGCAAAAGCAGTTCGCAAGTGCTAGTCGGCCAACTCCTGAAATTTTTGCATTCTAGTTTCAGAACCGAAGTCTTCAACTAAAGCTAAGTACCCTGTTGAGGAAACTTTTTCTTGCTCCTTATGTCAGTAAAAGTTAATAATTGCATTACTTGTGGGAAGCAAATACCTCATAAGGATTTTCATTTGTACTGTATTCCTTGCCTAGGCCCAGATCATAACGTGCCTTGCTGTCGGTTTTGTGCTAGATTTAACCAACGCACTATTAAGCGTCTGTATATTTTTGCTTCAAAATATTTTGGATCCAGATTTAATTACCCTGAAATGTCATCGGTTAGCAATCTGACTGCCGGAGTTCACAAAAACCGCAAAGAAAAAGACTGAGACAAACCATCGAGGTCCAAAACCGACGAAGCTTCTCCTAAGCCAGTCGCTGGTACTCAGTGAGGAGCTTTCGCAGCCCCTGATACCCGCTACTTCTGAGTCACAGGCCTCTACCGAGACCCAGTCTGGTATGCCGCGAGATTCTCAGAGTATTGAACCCATGGATGTCTCTCCCTTGGATGGGTCCGGAGCCATTGAGCAGGCACTGGCTTCTGAGGGTGTATTCAGGCCTCAACATTTTTATATAAAACCGACGCCTGCTTCAAACGCAAGATTAAAAACATCTAAGTCTAAAAAACCGACGCATGAGCCACGTGCTCAGGCCCCTATGCCTAAAACACAGATGATCAAAATGGCTGAAGACTTAATTACCTTGATCATGGGTTCCCAACCCCTCCCCCCTGCTAAGAGGCCTAGGCAAGACACTGATTATGAATCTTCAGATCAGGCTTCTATTTCTTCTGATCGGGAATTTTCTATACCACCCTATGAGGATTCAGATGCTGAAGAATCCATTCCATCTGCATCTCCTCCTGAGGATTATTCTTTTGGAGAAACCTTGTGTACTTTAAGGGAACATTTTCATTGAGAGAGTCAGGATTTCTCTGAATCAAAAAAGAGGCTCAGGGATTTCCTTCTTCCACAGCATAGGCCTTTGGCAATACCTCCTGTATTAGACATTGTTGATGTGTTTTTGGAATCAAGCATGGCTCCTGATTCCCTACCTCCGGCTCCTAGTAAGCCAGATGGATATTACAGGGTTCCTGACTCCCACAAATTTCTATTCAAAAATCCTGCTGCTGATCCAGAGACACTCACATAGTCCCAAAGGTGTAAAGGCCTCTACAGCCAAAAATCCTCCCCCCTCTGATAGATATTCTAGGTTGCTGGATAGATGGGGAAAGAAGGTTTATACGTCTACCACCTTGGCAATCAGGGCCTTAAACTGCCAGTTTCATATGCTTAAATATCAACAGCATGTTATGGGCTTATTGAAACAGAAAATGATGTTGATTTCTGATTGTGTGGAAAATAAAGAATTACAGGAATTATTGCATGCAGCAGAAGAGGTTGGAAAGCATACTTTACAATATGGTTTTGATTCCTTGGAGGCCTCTTGCAGGGCCGCAGTTACTGGATCTGTGATTAGAAGGCATGCCTGGCTCAAGGAGCAAAATCTGCTTGATCATGTTAAAGCTAAATTGTTGGATGCCCCTTTACAGCATGGTACTCTGGTAATAAGGCAGAAGAGGTTTTAAAGAAAATGGAAAACAAAGCTAAATCTATGCAAACTAAAATATTTCTTAGAAGTGCAGCCACCCAGGTTCAGTAGGCACTGGCCTACTAAAAATTGGTCCTTTCCTGTGTCCAACAGAGCCTCTCAAGGCAAATCCAGACACTCAAAGGGCTCAAGATATCAGTCACAGGGTTCTTACAGGTCAAAGCAATGGGGTGCCTCCACCGCCAAATCTGGAGGAAACAAAGCACAACCCTACAGTAAGCAGTCTCAATGACTTCAATCTACCTTCACCAAGCACTTATCTTTTGGCAGCCCCCTTGGGGGGTAAATTAGCACTTCATGCTCAAACTTGTCAGTTAATTACCCAGGACAAGTAGGTATTAAACATAGTATCCCAGGGGTACAGATTTCATTTCCATACTTTGCCAATTCCAAACGGTTGGCCAGATCTGTCACAAAATCAATGGGCAGAGTTTCAGAAACAAGTTACGTCCCTCAGGAATATGGGGGCTATTCAACCAGTACCTGAACAGGAAAAAGGACAAGGTTTTTATTCAAGACTTTTCCTCGTACCCAGAAAAGACCGTGCCTGGCGTCCAATACTGGACTTATCAATTTTGAACACGTTCCTGGACATTCCAAAATTCAAAATGCTGACTTTACAACAGCTACTGCCTATGCTGGGCAGGAATGCTTAGTTAGTGACTCTAGACTTAAGAGGCATACCTGCATATCCCAATCATGGAATTGTGCAGAAGATACCGCCGCTTCAAGGCAGGTTTTTTGCATTACCAATTCTCTGCACTGCCCTTTGGCTTATCTGCTGCACCCAGGGTCTTTACAAAGTGCCTGGCGCCAGTAATTGCATTTTGCAGACAAGCATACAAATTTATCCTTACCTGGATGACTGTCTCATTCAAGCAGAGAACAAGGACATTTTTCTTCAACCTCTGGTGTTTGTAAAAAGGCTTCTAACATGCCTAGGGTACACAGCAAATGAAAAGAAATCCCAAATGGTACCCTCTCAAACAATTACATTCCTGGGTGCAAGCTTGAATACAACTGCCCAGATGGCTTACCTTACGCCAGACAAACAAAGGCAACTGACAAAATACTTCAAACAAATAGCAACAAAACCCCAGTTATCTGCAAGACAAATTCTGCAGGCTTTAGGGTTAATCAAGACAGAGTTTCTGTACGAACTAATCCTTCCTTTATGCCTAAGGTGGTTTCCAGTGTGGAATTAAATCAAACCATCCACTTACCCACCTTCTTCCTAAATCCACAGAATAAAGGTGAGAGACTCCTGCATTCCTTGGACATTCACAGACAACTTTGTTTCTACTTGGACAAAACTAAGGCTTTCAGACAATCTGACCAGCTCTTTGTATCCTATGCTACAGCTTCACAAGGGAAGGCTATTTCAAAACTAACCATTTCCAAATGGATAGGACATTGCCTATGTTTCTGGTAATACCCATCATGGAAAACCAGTTCCTGCTACCATTAGGCCCCACTCTACCAAGGCAACAGCTACATCTACAGCTTTTCTCAGGGCGGGTTCCAACCAAGGAGATTTTGGAAGCTGCAACTTGGAGTTCAGTACACACCTTTACCAAACACTATCACTTACCACTTTACTCTAAGACTAGGGCAGGCTTCCCCAGCATCTTCTCAATATACATGCGTTGGTCCACTACCACCAGTCCCCCCACCTTTGTCGGGTTTCATAACCCTTATAGACCTGTTTGTTATACTGTGCAAAAAGCTTTGTCTCTTCTTCTGTTAAATTAAATATATTAGTCCTTTTTGTCTTTAATAACATTGGCCTGATGTCATTACTACATACATTTTCAAATAAGTGAACTGTGGGGTGGGGTGGGGGTTTAAACACACTTTCTTTTGCAGCTCTGTGGGGGGGGGGAGGTTTGGATAATTCATTACCTTGAAAATAACAACTTAGCTTTAATTTTCTTTTATACAATTTCAAATCAAGTAGGCATCTGTCAATCTTGACATTAGTTATAGGTACATAATTAATACCCTTCTCAAATAATGTTGCCCATTCATTAGTGACAGCCTGACTACTGTAATTGTATATAAAGTCTTTGTAGTAAAATGAACCAGTGGGTTTAACCCCCCCCCCCTCCCACACCCCACCCCACAGTTCAACTATTTGAAAATGTATGTAGTAATGATATCGGGTCAATGTTATTAAAGACAAAAAGGTGATGGTTATGAAGTGTTGTTAAATGAGCTACATAGAGCAAATAAGAATGTTGATGTTATATTAAATGATTTATTAAATTTTCAAATAACAAGGGAGGAATATAATTAATTAATTCAGACATATCCCAAAGTTCCAACCATATTTGGAATCCCCAAAATACACAAAAGCACCAGCATCCCACCTTTTGAGACCTACTGTAGATGCAAAGGCATCAAAAACAACTACTTTAGCTAAGTTTATTGATTTTTCACTTGAGCACAATTTTATCAGAATTTAAACATATATTGAAGGATTACTGGGACTCTTTAAAGAAAATAAAACAAGATGTATATAGGGAAAAGCTGATTATGGCAACTATAGACGTTAAAGATTTGTTTAGCGTTATACCACATGAAGAAGGACTTGATATGTTCTACGACTTTCTATGTAAACAAACCAACTTTAACCATATTAGAATACTTCTGTTTAGGACCCTTATGGAAACAGTGGTCAATAACAACTTTATTATTTTTGAGAGTCAGATTTTTAAGGAAACAACCGGTGTAGCGATGGGGGGGGGGGGCTGCATGCCCCCCCACCCCATTTGCAAATATTGTACTTGCTCAATGGGACCTGACTCAAGTGTTTACTTGCCAGTAGTTTAAAGAATGTTTTTTTATGGAAGATTTCTTGATGACATACTTATTTTGGGGGGGGGGGGGATGAGTTAGAGCTGAACCAGTTTTTTGAATATCTAAACAGGAACACTTTTTTATGGAACAACACAGTAATAGAATGAATTTTTGGACATCCTTATAACCAAAGATGATTCACTGAAAAGGTTTACTAAAACCATTTACAGAAAGCCCACATATTCTAACACACTCCTACATTTTGAAAGTGGGCACCCTGACTTTCAAAAAAGATCTTTGGTTAAGAGCCAATGTGTACAGTTAGCACGGATGGTCACCGATCTAGAAATGTACATTGAAGAAAGGGAAAAGTTAAGGGGCATGTTATTAAGGAGGGGATACCTGAACAGTTTCATTGAACCGGTTTTGTGTGAAGTTACAGAAGAGAGTTAAAGGACACTTTTTTCCACGGTTAGGCTCAGAGGAAAGGAACAACAGCAGTAATAAAAAGGTTGATGTGGGGTTAAGGAACACAAACAAGTTTAACAGGGCCTTTATTCTGACTTACAACTTGCAGTTTTATAACATAAGATATTTTAAAAAATAATTTGTTTATATTTAAAAGCGACAAAGACATCCTTAAAAATGTTGCTGATGGACCATATGTCAAATACAAAAAAGATGCATGTGTCAAAGATTTGTTGGAAAGAAATAGAGGGGAATAAAAACTATAAGAAAGGTAAGATGTTAAAATGTGGACACTCTAATACATTGGCACATTGGTTACAAACAGAAAAAGTTTTTATTCCAGGGTATGGTATGTACGGTTCAACTAAATTTCAAGTTGAACTGTAACAGTACACACGTTGTATATGTCACCCTATGTCAAGGCTGTAAACGCTTTCTTAGTCTTCCCTGTGTAAAAACTTTCAAAGTTCATATTTGCCAACATATGTATGACATCAGGAAGGGTAATAACAATAATGTATTGGCTGTACGTACTATCTTGAACCCAGATCACAAGTTTAAATTTGTAGCTATTGATCAAGTAGTACCTGATAGTAGGGTGGACCAAAGGAATTGTTTCTAGAATTTAAAGAATTCATGTGGCAACTTAGAGTGGATGCCATTAACCCGCCCAGACTAAATGATGTAGTTTCCCTCTCCAGCTGTAAAAGCTGAACTTTATTTTTGAGGGAGGCACACATGTATATTCCTGTGGCAACACAGTAACATTTGCTTATTTTAAGTACATAATTTATTTTTGTGGAAATGTATTTTGGATTGCACTTTATTTTAATTTTGAGATGGGGGCTAATGGGCTATATACAATATGTAAATGAAGTTTGGTTTTAATGTATTTTATAAGGTGAAATTTTACTATGTATAACAACAAAAACAACAGTGATTTTTAGGTGCATTTTGCTTTAATGACAGATGACTTAGCCTGGCTATGAAAGGAAGTGAAGTATGAATAATTCCTGTTTTAATCTGAAGAAGTCAAGTGTAACAAGAGACGAAAGTGCTAATTAAATTTTGTATCCAGTTTAACCGGCCAGTGTTCATTTTCTTTACATTCTTCTTCTTCTTTCGGCTTTTCCCAGTTAGGGGTCGCCACAGCAGATCACCTGTCCGCTCATTATTGGCAGTAGAGTTTTACGGTGTTGAGTTGCCAGCCCGGCGCCCAACCTTCCAAGGAAGGCACACGCACTCACGCCTAGAGCCAATTTAGTGTCTCCATTCCACCTACAGCATGTCTTTGGGATGCGGGAGGAAACCGGAGCACCCGGAGGAAACCCACGTGACCACAGGGAGGACATGCAGACTCCACACAGACAGCACCCCAGTCAAGGATCGAACCGGGGAACCTCTTGCTGTGAGGCGACAGTGCTAACTGCTGGACCACCGTGGCTGCCCTTTTCGTTTTCTTTACATTAATTACATTAATGTTTTTAAAATCTGCAGACTCCTTGCATTCCCCAAAACCTGTTCATAGTTAGCTCTCTCCTGATCACATCTTCAACTTTGCTGATTAGCTGGGGAACAATCCTCTGAAGTCCCTTTGGGATATAAAAATACTTATGCAAACACTACTTGAAAAATCCTAAATCTTAGGACTTTATTGCATATTTGGGAGCCCTGCAGGTTTCTTACCATTGTTTCTTTATATATTGAATTTCTCTCTTGTCCCCAATCTTTTCTTACTTCTTCTAATTGAGTCTTACAGTTATGCAATATTTTATATGCTGTAATTATCCCTTTTTATAAAAGTTTGTTACTGACTCAACTAAAAACTTCTTCCAAAAGTAGTCATTCACTTAGCACTCTATCACTGTCTGTACTTTGCATTCCCTGTCAGAGACTGATATCAGTCTCTAACCTGTAGTCCAAACTCCTGCTTAGCCTCATCATACTCTTATTACCTTTTTCTCCCAAGTTATTTTATGCCAATATCTTGGTTCCTTTGCATAATCAAGAGCTTCCAGTTTTTGTATCATGTTCGGTTTAGTCTCTTCCCACATATATTTTCCTGCAGTATCAGAATCTGTTTTAAGCTATACACATAAATACATCATTATAATGGGTTTCGCTTAAGCAAGTCATGCATGGATACATAGTTTGCTGCTGTAACCTTTGTTCTCTCCATTTCTTTTATATCATAAATACTTGAAACTGTCTCAATTCCGCAATCTTAAAATATCCTTTTCTAGACTTGCGTATGAAATATTTTCAAATAAGGTAAGCAAGAAATGGCAGGCTTATCAGTTATATCCTTGAATTTGTTTATTTACTAGCACATTTAAGTATAAAACAAGCAAAGGGGAACGAAGACATCCCTACTGTGTTACTTTGTTCAAACATATCTTGTCAGTAAGGAGCCCTCATATTTTAATTCTTGCTTACAGTCCTTCAAATATTCTCCTTAGTTATATTTTTCTAAAAGCAGCACAAATGTGATCATTGACCTTACTCATAAAAACCCCAGCAAACGCTCTTGTATATTTTTAATGGCTCTATGTGAAGCTGGATTTGAAGGGTATTACCCTCTCTAAGTAATGCAACCATCACAGCTTTCATCCAAGATGCTTGACCCTCCCCCTTTTTGTTTTAAATATTCTTAAGTAAAGCCATCCAGATCTTTGTCACTTTCTTTCCTCCTAACTTCCAAATTTCTGCAGGAGTACCATCTTTTGCTACATGTTGATTATAAATAACTGTTTTCATTTCATCTCATCCTGTCTTGGTAGAGTATCATCCTCTTGTACAAAAAAAGTATTCCATGAAGATTTCCATTTGTGGCTTTTCTTTGTTTCCTCACTCCTCTGTTTTATACAAATGCTCATATAATTTCTGAAATGTCCAACACCTGTATAAGGTCTCTGGATGTGATGTCAATTTTCATTTATCCTCAATGTATGGGACTCTGATCCGACCTCGGATCCAACTCGGCAGTTACTACAACTTGCGGAATCCTAAAACTCTCTAGCTTATCCCTACCCATAATGCTCTGGTCCCTTCTCACCTCGGATCTTGTTTGCCACTCTTAGTTGCCTCTTAGTTGTCATTGTTTGTATTTTTCCTACACCCCTCTGTCTCCTAATTAGATATTCTTCATGTGACCTTTTTGATAGTTTTAACTACCGTAGTTGGTATTTTTCCTCCCCAAAAATAATCTACTAAAACTATCTTTATCCGTTTATTTTCTGTTTGGTATGAGTGTGCGAGTTGTATTCTACATGTGGAATATCTTCTGTTACCTGGACATGTCAGAAAAAGGAGTCAAGAAGTGCAGCCACTGTTGATACAAAATGCCCTTTCGGACAGGCATTCTTCATGCGTTTACTGCGTGGGACAGGATCATCTCAACCAGCAGTGTGATATCTGTGAGGCCTTTAATCATCGGGCCCTCAGGGCGTAAGAATAAGCTGATCTTGAAAGGGTTGTTGCCGTTGTACTTTTCACAGCCTATTGCTGGAGCTCAACCATCCACCTCTAAGCATAGAGACCATTTCTGGTCCAGGTCTACCGAAGTTCCTTCCTCATCGGAGCCGAAAATGGTGTTGACATCTCCAGTGGCATTGAAGCCATCAGATCCAACAAAAGTTGTATTGCCAGACCCGAAGAGTAAGACCGTTTTTGATCCGAAAACCTCTGATCCAAAGCTCCTTCCTTGGACTGCTTACTCTCCATCATTAGACGTAGTCCCATCTAGGCTAACCTCGCCCTTTTTAGACAGGCATTCTAGGCCTGTGTTGAATGTGTCCTCTCGCTCTATTAGTAATCTTACCGAGGCAGATGCGGCTAGGATGGTGAGAGAACTAGTCACAAAGCAACTTCAGAAGGCTGCCCTTATGGTTCTGACCCCATCACATCAGGCACTCCCTCCAGCATCTACTCCTCCTCTGACTTGACCTGAGGTTTCAGAGTTCTGTGATCTGAGTGCTCCAGGCCCATCTGTGTTGGATCGGAGAAGACTGGTGTCTTTGGATCAGACAGTGACTCTGAGCTCGTTGGCTCCGGCTTGTTCAGATCCAGATGGCTCTCTGAGCTGAAACTTTCATGTCAGATTGGTGGGGGGGGTAGATCAACTCTGAGATTTTCAAAGCTTGATAGCTCGGCTCCGGATTTTTCCTCTGGCAGACAACCTGTGGGGAAGGGAGAATCAGCAAATCAGGAACTCTGATCCATTGGTCTCCTCCCCGGGGAGGTCAGCCATTGAGGTTGTAAGAGGGTCTTCTCTGTGTCCACAGATCAGGTGGGTCCACCCCTGACCACCCAGCTGACCTTGTCATGTGATCCTAACCATTCTGCGGCTAGGGGACAGCTGGCCCAGAGCTTCCAGTCTACCCAGTGTGGGAGCCCTAGCTCTTCTGATACTTTTTCGGACCACCCCACCGAGGAAGTCCCCTAGAAAGAGACAGTGTAAGAGGAAACACTTGGACTCATGTGAAAAGTCCTTCACTACTGATACCTACTTTGATGAAGAAGGGACTCCCAAATCACCACTGGAAGACCTCTCCTTTGCAGACGTACTTGAGCTCCTGAAACAAAAGGGTGGTTGGTCTGCCCACAACCCATCTCCTGAGGAATCTGTGTACCTGGAAGCTTTCTGGACTGACCCATCTACCTCCTGGGTAGCCCCACCTCCTGAAGAATTGGTGGATTTAATTTGTCAGAAGGCGTGGAAGGAATCTGACTCAACTGATGCCATCCCCTAGAGACCAGATAACCTTATGGCACCTCCAGTAGAAAGGCAGGATTGAATTAAGGGCATATCAATTGATGCCACGGTTGCGGCGGCAGCCACTAAAAAGGAACTCGCTGAAGAGAGTTTGTCCATTCATCCCTCTAATAGAGTCTAGGGTGATGGGCAGACTGGGGAAGTGGATATATGCTTCAGCATTTACTATATGTTTACTTAATTATCTAGCCCACTTCGCGACTGCAAAGGGACCTAATTAAGGAACGTTCCACCTTTTTAGCAAGGATTACCACAGAGGAGGCCCAGAGTTCTGTGACACCTTAGTTAACTACCTTACAATCAGTTGTGAATTTGTCCATGAGGTTTATCACCAACACAACGGAAGACACCTCATGGGTAGTGGGTTTAGGCTTATCCATGAGAAGACAAGCCTGGATGTGCCTGTGTAGTTCTCTGAGCCCTTTAAGTCTTCCTTTGTCAACACTCCATTTGATGCATCTTCGCTTTTCGGACCCACTGTAAAGAAAATACTCTCCAGGTGTGAAAAAGGCAGGAAGACCTTATCTGCTGTAGGAGTAATTTTCCAGCCCTCCAACAAGCCTTCTGTAGGAATCTGGGGGGGGGGCACAAGATGTGGTCCAAAAAAATCTCAAGGTCCTTTCCCTGACACACGTGGAACTGGTGCTCCCAGAGGCAGAGGGGAATTGGTAACAAAAGAAGAGGAGGACCGCAGAACACAGGCTACAGAGGTACTTTCTTTTATAGGTTCTATCAGGAGGCCCAATTTCCTTCCTCTGGAGGCAGTCGGGGGTCAGTTTTCATTGCACTAAACAGCCTGGCTATGTATAATAAATGGTATTTGGGTGCAGAGAATTATTACTAGAGGTTATACTATACTCTTTTTCCTTCTACCCTCATCAATAACAAAGCTGCACGCTGTTCCACTCAGAGGGAGCCATCCACTCAGCAAATTAAACAGTTGCTTGCAAAAAGAGTCATCCAAGAGGTCACACCAGACAAGATAAGATCCGGAACTTACTGTAGGTTCTTTTTGGCCCCAAAAAAAGATGGGAGACTGGAGACCAGTTTTGGAACTCAGTGCGGTAAACAAATTGGTCATACACACCAAGTTCAGGATGGTCACTGTACAGTCCATCCCTCTCTTTTTAGTGAGGGATACTGGATGTGCTCAGTAGACCTCCAGTATAGAAGGCAGATTCCACATAAGGATGCTCACAACCTGTGCTTGTTTTGCCAAGTCCCAGACCATGACCATACTTCCTGTGATATCTGTAAAGCCTTCATACTCAAAACCATTCGTTGCCATTTAGCGGCCCTCAAATTATATCTTGAGAATCGGCACCTTAAGTGCGTTGCGTATGATATGGAGGTGGCGTTGGGCCCTTCAGATGACCCACAACCAAAAAAGCCAAGAAGCCACAGCCTGATGTACCTGCTGCTCCCTCTGATCCAGACATCTCTCCCAAGGCTGATGTGGGCCTGGAGTCCATCCCGGAATTGGTTGGTGTTCCTTTGACGGGTACTACAGTGGAGGCTGTGAAGGACCCTACCAGCAAGCCAGCGAGGGAATCACAGGTGTCCAACTCTGGCATAGAGGAGGAACCACTGATTGATATTGCTGAAGGCTTGCCGGAGGATGTTCTTACCGACATCATGGACTGCAGGCTGACGTCTGGCCCATCCACTTTCCATCAGATGGAGGCTCCAGAAATGAAAAAGCTCAAGATGAAACATGTTTCTCCTGCTCCCCAGGAACACCAGACAGGCAGGCCTTTTCCCAAGGCCTATTCAATGCCTTTATGGCCCTATGACAGACCTCTGCTCCCTCTCTCCCTTCTCCTGCTTTTCCCCCTCTACTCCATTAAGGAAGACCACTGAGGAGATTTCCTCAGATGACAGGGAATTAGGATATGAATCTTTGGCTTATTCAGCCCAGATCTCCTCTTCTTTGGGTTATGCCTCACCAGAAGAGGAATCCAATGGCACAGATTCTCCTTGGAATGTGATCGCCTTTGAGGAAACTATCCTGAAGATGAGAGAGTTCAAGTGGGTCTGCTGCCAGGTATCTGACATCCAAAAAATGTACTACGACCTCTTACAGATTGATTCCCCTCTCCATCTGCCATACCCCCTATCTATGCCAGCCTTCTTGGATGCTTTTGCAGCTGCTTCAGAGTGCCCTGATTCGCAGCCCCCAAGTACCCAGATAGATTTTATAAGGTGCCTGAGGTCTCCAAATTCTTCTTCAGATGCCCTTCTGCAGACCCTGCGATCGTTTCAGTCTCTGCAGACAAGGCATCCAAATTGCTGCCTTCTACTTCCTTGCTTTCCTCAGATAAGGAGAGCAAAGTCATGGAGAGTTCAGTGAAAAAGGTATATACATCTGGTACTCTGGCCTTCAGTGCAATTAATTAAACACACATGGCCAAATATTCCTTGGCCCTTTTATTAGATGCAGGAAAACTTCTTTCTGAGCTCCCTGATTCTCCCACCAAGGCCATGCTCTCCTCTATTCTTAATTCCACTGCCCAGGTTACCAGGCATTCCATTAAGTGCAGTTATGATGGAGACCTCAGCAAGGGCAGCTGCATCTGGGTCTGTCCTGAGGAGGTATTCATGGCTCTTGCTCCAGCCATTGCCTGATATTAAAGCTAAGATCACGGATGCCCCTCTGGGCAACAAGGCCTTGTTTAGTACCTTGGCTGCAGAACTGTTTAAATCTTTACAAGAAAAGAGCAAGGAGCTGCAAGATCTTAAATATGTCTTTGTTTCCCCTGACCCCAGGTTTCAGAGGAATTATCCTACTAAAACCACCTTTGTCAGAAAACCAGCCAGGCTGCAGTCTTCTAAAAGTAAGAGAGATCCTAGGAAACAACTCCCATCTAAATCTGCCTCCTGTACACCCACCCAGAAACGGCCCTTTCAGACTAAGCCAGGTAGTCTGCGACTAACTGCCTTCAGGTCTGTTAACTCCTTTGTTTCTTCGTCTCTCTTTTTCTCCCTGCTTGGAATCAGATAACTCCAAACTGTCTGGTCCTATCCATCATCAGACAGGAATATTTCATGGTGCGGAAAACTCTTCCTTCCTTCAGGTGCATTTTACAACCTCCAAAAGAACAATTGGAATATTTCTCCCAGGTCATATCCAGCCTGCTTTCTCAAGGCACTATTCAGGAACCTCACCATGCCAAGTTGGAAAAGGAATTTACTCCAGGATGCTTCTGGTTCCTAGGAGGATAGACCCCGGAGGCCCACCTTTCTGAAAGTTCCCACCTTTCGTATGCTAACATTACCCACCCTTCCTTTCATTCTTCCCCAGCCTTTTATGGGGCCATTCAACATCAAAGATGCCTACCTTCATGTTTCCATTCACCTTCAGTTCAGGAAATGTCCCTACTTTTCTATTGCTTCCTCACATTTTCAGGTCTGTGCTTTGCCCTTTGGTATGTCTACAGCACCAAGGGTCTTCACAAAATGCTTAGCTGCTGTCATAGCCTACTGCAGACTACAGGGCATACAGATTTTCCTTATGTAGGCAACCTACTCCTCCAGGCCCCATCTCCAGACACCCTTCAGGAGAATCTCTTATTCACATTGTCTTTCCTGGAGAGTCTAGGGTTCATGATTAACTATCAGAAATCTCCCCTGATACCTTCCTAAAACTACGTTTTCCTGTGCTGCAGCATACAGACAGAATGCCTGCTTCCTTGCCTCCAGAAAAAGTCACGTCTCTTAACTTCCTATTTCCGGACCTCTTGCTCCTCCAATCCCTGATTGCCTGAGAGTTTCTGCACCTGTTGGGGTTCATGGCCTCCATGATCCCCATCCTCCCTTTAGACAAGTTGTGCATGACAAAATTCCTGAGGTTCTTGAGGACAGTGTGGATGCAACACACACCTCCTCTTGACTTTATTCCACTCCTAAATTGCTTGAAAAGGGAGTTAAACTGGTGGATACTACAGGTTGCAAGGAACCCAGGTCTACCCTTACAACCACCTCTTCCCACTCAGGAGCTGTACACAGATGCTTCAGACATAGGATGGGGGAGCAGCACTGGAATCCTGGAAGGTCGGAGATGTCTGGTCTCCAGGACAAACAAGGGACCTCATCAGTATAAAGAAGATGAGGACCTTGATTTTCGCCCTCCAAATCTTCAAGACTATGCTTTCTCTAGGGGTCCTAATGTGGTTCACAGACTGTACTACGGTCCTCTGGTATGTCAACAAACAGGGCAGAACAAAGACTTTGCCTCCTGTGCAGACTGGCTTTACAGGCTTGGGAGTTAGTTTTGTGGAGTCAGAGTTCCCTTCAGGCTGTGCACATTCCATCAACTTTGAATGTTGTGGCAGACACACTCAGCAGGTCTGTGACTCAATCCCAAGAATGGCAGTTAAACAGGTATGTGTTTCTGGACATGGTCCATAGATGGGGTATACCTCAGATGGATCTCTTTGCCTCCCCCATGAACAGACATCCTCCCAAACTTTGTGCCGGGGTTCCACATCCCTTGACATGGAAGGTAGATGCTCTCTTTCTCTTGGAAGGGGATGTTTCTGTATGCATTCCCCCCTTCCTACTTCTCCAAAAGGTCCTGCTGAAAATCCAGCGGGAGCAACCTAAAATCTTGCTGGTGATCCTCTTTTGGCCAAGGCAGAATTGGTTCCCCCTCCTGCATTTAGGCAAGGGCAATCACCACAAGTTACTCCACCAAGTGGACCTACTCACGCAGGATAGAGGAACTGTAGTACATCCACAGATGTCAACTCTAAGTCTGACTCTGTGGGTGATAGGGTTTTAATTCCCTTCAGACACCTTTTGTCTGAGGACGTGCTTCAAGTTCTGCAGGAGGCAAGAAAACCCACAACAAGGAAATCCTACGTTTCCAAATGGAAAAGGTTTTCCATCTGGTGTCTCAAAAAGGATTTACAACCACTGTTAGGACAAGACCACTGGGACATCCACTATCTGTGTGAATTAATGAAGATTGGGCTATCTTACTCCACGGTTAAAGCCCATCTTTCTGATATATCTGCATGTCTGCTTGTGTTTCCCCCTTTAGCTTCCAGGTTTGATATTAAACTCTCTTTAAAAGGCTTCCTTCACATCAGACCACCAAGGAAACCAGTTCCTTCTCCTTGGGATCTCAATTTTGTGCTAGAGAAACTAACCCTAGCCCCCTTTGAGCCAGCAAGTTCCTCTTTTCTGCAGCATTGCACCTGGAAAACTGTTCTTGTGGCCATTAATTCTGTTAGATTATCGAGTTACAAGCTCTGATGTCTTCTTCCCCCTTCACAGTCTTCCGTAAGGATAGGGTCTCTTTACACACTAATCCCGCATTTATGCCTAAGGTAGTTAACAAGTTCTCTAAAGCAGTCTATCAACCTTCCAACCTTTTTTTCTCAGTGCTCCAGTGAGAGGATTCTGTACACTTGGGACATAAGTAGGCAACTCTAATACTGTTTGAACAAAACCAAACCTGTCTGTAAGTCTGAATGCCTGTTTGTTTCTCATCACCCAAGGACCCTGGGTCAACCTGTTTCCAAGCAGACCATCTCCTCTTGGATTTCCAAAGCTATTTCCTTCTGTTATATAGCCAATGGACAGAATTCCTCCTCTCCTGTTGAGGCACATTCCACTAGACCAGCGTCTTCCTTTGACACTTTCTTTAAAGGGTTGGACACTTCCTGGAGGCAGCTACCTGGTCTTCTCTTCATACTTTTAATAAACACTATAAACTAGATGTCATTTCCAGGTCAGGGCTGGTTTTGCCAGAGGTGTTCTGCATGGCTTTGTTGGAGAATGCTTCTGCTCCTCTGCCCTGTTCTTCCTTTGCATGAGCTTTGGTACTCTCCCTCATGTTATGTATACTGTAGTATATGAATAGAAGGACATAGTTAGTTGTGTAAAATCTTAGTATAACCATAGATGTCCTCTTCTGTATACTGCAGTTTTACTGCACCCCACCTCTTTCCTTGATGTTTGCCTGGCCTCTGGTGGCATGTTTTCCTCACCCAAGGTCAGGGTGGTGCTTTTTGCGGCATTAATTTTTGAGGTTGGTATGTGCTGACGTCCGCTATATCCCTGATGTCTCTATGGCTGATATATGTTTGATGTGTGGTATCGCACGTATCTCACAGTAGTGTTAGACTTTTGTATACTGGCTGGACATACGAGTCAGCCGGTGGTGGACACCCCCATTTTATGAATACTGCAGCATGTAGAAGAGAAGGACATCTATAGTTATGTAAGATGTCCTTCAAGAATGCAACTGCAGTCATAACATGTGGGTTGTCCTGCCTCAGGCAGCCCTCGGTCGGCCAGATTCCAAAGTCTGGGTCCGGCGTCGGCTGATGTCGCATTTCTCTCCTACGTCAGAGCATCTGGAGTACATAAGCATCCGCCGACGCCATTTTCTTCAGTCTTTCTTGCCGCGCGGTGCCCGAAGCAGAAGCAGTTCGCAAGTGCCGGTCGGTCAGCTCCTGTATTCTTCGATACCGAAGTCATCAAAAGTCATCAAAAAGCTAAGTACCCCATTGGGGACCTTTTCTTGCCTCAGCCGATGTCAGAAATTACTGAAAAAGTTAACAATTGTCTTTCTTGTGGTAAACAAATACCTCATAAGGATTTCCACTCTTACTGTCTTCCTTGCCTTGGCCCAGACCACGACGTCTCGGCCTGTGTAGCCTGTGCTCGCTTCAACAAGCGCACTCTCAGGCGCCGGGCGGAGTTCGCTGAAGATTTTTTCGGCGATAAATTTGCTTACACCATGCCATCAGATCTCCTGACATCGCAAACTCCAAAGAAGCGAAAGGACCGGGACCGACATCCTCGGCCCGCATCTACCACCAACTCCACGCCAAAACCCAGCGCGAGTGCTCCGGTTCCCTCTGAGACGGTCTCTCCACCGCTCAGAACCGAAGACACCGCATTACCGACGACTCCGATTCCGGACATCACTCCGCCAGTTATCGTTTTTCCTCCGGATACCGAAACCGAGGAAATGCCCGAGACCATTGCTGTAGACAAGGTCACTCCTGCACGTGGAGCTGCCAGGCCTCCTATGGCCATGTCTATTAAGGCCTACACTAGGGCTAAGGCAGCCAGCAAAACAAAGCATCTTACTACTACTAAAACCTTACCTCAGCCTACTCCAGAGACACAAATTATGTCCATGGCTGCTGACTTAATTTCTATGATTAGAGGTTCACAGGCCCATCCTGAGAGAGGATCCCAGCCTCCTTTTGATAAAAGGCCCCGGATCGAACCCTCTGACCCTATTCCTTCAGATGAAGATTCTGAGGGCTCTGTCCACTCTGATAGCCAGGAAGAGCTCTTCCAGACCTATGAGGACTCGGATGCAGATGATTCCATCCCCTCGGCTTCCCCTCCTGAGGATATTTCTTTTGGGGAAGTTCTGCATACCATGAGGGAACAGTTCAAGTGGCAAGGACAGGAATATTCTGATTCCAGAAAACGCCTTAGGACTTTCTTTAAGAAGCCACAGCACAGGCCCTTAGCTATTCCCCTTGTACTTGATGTTTTGGATGATTTATATTCTGACTCTAGTGCTACCCCTGATTCTCTTCCTCCTGCTCCAGCCAAGCCAGACAGGTATTACAGGGTCCCAGAAACTCATTCCCATTTATTCAGGGCCCATACTGCTGATTTGGAAACTATTTCACAGGGGCCTAAAGGAGTTTCAGCTTCCACCTCTAAAAATCCATTGCCCTCCAACAGGGAAGCTAGGTCATTAGAGAGATGGGGCAAAAAGGTTTACACATCCACTACCTTATCTATGAGAGCTTTGAATTGCCTTTTTCATATGTTACAATATCAGGATTTCCTGTTAGAAGATTTACATAAAACATTAGCCACTCCTGATCCTTTAGACAGGAAGGCTTTGCAGGAAGCTGTACATAACACTCAGCAAGTAAGCAATCACTTCCTGCAGTGTGGATATGATGCACTGGAAGCTTCATGTAGGGCAGCTATGACAGGGGCAGTCATTCGTAGGCATGCGTGGTTAAAAGATCAACCTCTACCAGATCATGTAAAGGCAAAACTTCTGGATGCACCTTTGGAAAAGAACAAGCTTTTTGGTGCTAATGCTAAGGATGTGTTAAAGACCATCGAAGAAAAAGCAAAATCAGTTCAGACGGTGAAAGATTTTCTCCAGGTTCAACCCCCCAGATTCAGTAGGAATTGGCCTTCAAAAAACTGGTCCTTTCCTAATCCAGAAAAGTTTCAAAGGGGTAAAAACAGACGTGGCTGAGGAAGAGGCCAATACAGAGGCCGTTACAGGGGACGACAATGGCAGCCAGGAAACCAAAGAAGTGACGCAGGGGTTTCACCTGCCCCACAGCCACAATGTCAATGACTTTCCTCTACTTCCGCCTACCAGGGAACAAATAGAAGCTCCCTTGGGCGGGAAATTATCTCTATTTGCAGAAAATTGGCACAGACTGACAAAGGACAAATGGATTTTGGACATTATAGACCGAGGGTACAGGTTCCATTTTCATACCTTGCCAAGAAAACAAGGCATGCCAAACCTACCATAAAACCAGAGGGCAGAGGCTATTAAGCAAATCACTCTGCTGACTCGAATGAAAGCAATAGAAAAAGTTCCACAACAAGAACAAGACCAGGGGTTTTACTCACTGTTCCTTGTTCCAAGAAAAGAATCTCAATGGAGACCAATACTGGACTTGTCCGCATTAAACACCTTTCTCATAGTACCAAAGTTCAAAATGCTGACTCTACAGCAACTCCTTCCCATGCTGGGCAAGGGGTCTTGGCTGATTACTCTGGACCTCAAGGAGGCATACCTGCATGTCCCTATCAGACACAGCTGCAGAAGATACCTCAGATTTCTTGCAGGGCCAGAGCATTATCAATTCTCAGCATTGCCATTTGGCTTATCTACTGCGCCCAGAGTATTCACAAAATGCCTGGCTTCAGTAATTGCTCATTGCAGGCTCCAGGGGATACAAATTTACCCGTACCTGGACGACTGCCTCATACAAGCGGACGACAAATTGATGTTGACAAAAAACTTGGACTATGTCATACGATTACTTCAAGCTCTGGGATACACAGTCAACTTCCAAAAGTCCAGACTGCAGCCATCCCAGCAAATAATCTTATTAGGAGCCAAACTAGACACAGCCTCTCAAATGGCTTACCTGACAGAAGACAAGCAAGAGAAGTTAACTCATTACTTCAAAGGTTTAGCAAAACTCACCCAGATGACTGCAAGGAGATTCCTACAGGCCCTGGGTTACATGGCATCCTGCATTCTCCTGGTTCCATTAGCAAGACTACACATGAGAAAGCTTCAATGGTACCTAAAAAGCATTTGGTCTCAACACAGCAACAACTTGGAGACAATCATACCGCTCATTCCATGCCTACAAAAGGAATTCCTATGGTGGGCCTCGGTGAGCCAGGCAAACACAGGTATGTCATTCAAAAAACCACAGATAACACAGACCATGACCACAGACGCCTCAGACCTTGGATGGGGGGCGCACATGGAAGGCAGGTGTATACAAGGACAATGGTCTCCAAAGGAAACACATCTGCATATAAACCAAAAGGAAATGCTGGCAGTAATGCATGCCATCGAGGCCTTTCAACACCAACTTCAGCAAGGCCATTTACTGATCCGGACAGACAACACCACTGTGATGTGGTACATAAATAAGCAAGGGGGCACCCACTCTTACCCCCTTTGCAGACTGACAATGCATCTTTGGGAAAAATCACTGAGCATAAACATCCAGTTACAATCCCAGTTTGTTCCAGGCAAAGACAATGTGTTGGCGGACAGCCTAAGCAGGAATTACACAGATCCACACGAGTGGAGGTTACATCCGAAGGTCTTCACACAACTCACTTCGACATGGGGCAGGCCAGAAGTGGACCTATTTGCCTCTCACCTCAACCATCTTCTACCAAAATTCTGCACAAGGACATACCATCCAAAAGCTTGGAAAATAGATGCTCTTTCATTCAACTGGAACTTCAGAACAATCTATGCATTCCCACCTCTGCCACTGATGACCTCAGTATTACTAAAGATCAAAGCAGAGAGACCCAAGGGAATCATAATAGCTCCGGACTGGCCAAGACAACACTGGTACCCACTACTACGGAGCATATGTCACACCAGGAGGTGGGCCCTTCCCCGATGGCCTCTACTTTTGACTCAACACAATTTCGAAACAGTGCATCCAAACCTTCAGACACTGCAGCTAACAGCCTGGGAGATCCCATAAATAACCTCAACCTATCTCTCTCCAAGGAAGTTCAGCGGATACTAACAGAGGCTCGAAGACCATCCACCAGAAAGGTTTACTTAGCAAAGTGGAAAAGATTCAGCAATTGGAATACCAGCAAGGGACATGATGCATCATTGTTGAACATCCCACTCATCTTGGAATATTTGGCAGATATGCTAAAGAACGGCCTCTCATATTCTTCCATAAAGATACATGCATCAGCTATTTCAGCTAGATACAACACTGATCCTCCTGTTTTTCACACCCTTTGCTAAGGCAATTCCTCAGGGAATCAAGAACATTAAGCCACCAAGAAAGGCCCCAGTGCCAGCCTGGGACCTCAATTTTGTCCTAGAAAACTGACTCTACCTCCATTTGAGCCAGCAGCTTCAGTTGACTTGCAATTTCTCTCATGGAAGACAGCTTTCCTGTTGGCAATTACCTCAGCAAGAACGGTTTCGGAACTACAGGCCCTAATGGCAATACCACCGTTCATAATTTTTCACAGAGACAGGGTTTCATTAAGGACCAACCCTACTTTTATGCCAAAGGTGGTATCTAGGGTTTCTTTAAATCAAGCCATTCATCTGCCTGCTTTCTTCCCCAATCCTGAGAATAAGGGGGAAAGACTGTTGCATACCCTGGACATTCACAGACAACTTCGATACTACCTGGACAGAACCAAGGCCAGTAGGAAGTCTGAACAACTTTTTGTAGCTTACGCCCCTGCAGTCCAAGGAAAAGCAATTTCAAAACAGACTATTTCAAAATGGATTGGACATTGCATCAGATTCTGTTATTCCTTTCATGGAAAGACTGTTCCAGCCAATGTCAGACCACATTCCACCAGAGCTACAGCCACCTCTACAGCATTCTTAAGAGGGGTGCCTACTAAGGACATTCTAGAAGCTGCTACATGGAGCTCCGTGCATACATTCTGCAAACACTACAATCTCCCTCTATACTCCAGATCCAGAGCAGGCTTTGCTTCGGCAATCCTGCAGGGTTTGATTGCCACACCATCTTTTTCCTAGAGCATTCCTCCTCCCCCAGCTAAGCTATGGTATTCTACCCACGTGTTATGACTGCAGTTGCATTCTTGAAGGACATAGTACAGTTTTGTACCTACCATAAATGTAGATGTCCGATAGACATGCAACTGCAGTCGGATTTTCCCTCTCTCCATACCCCTCTATGCCTAGGGTCCACTCCTATCCCTGTTACCCTTAGCTGGGGATATCTGTTATGGTGTATTTGTTTTATTGCTCATTTATTTGTCTGGAATCCTGTTTTTGTCTTCCAATTTGATTACAGCCTTCCTTGGAGGGCACCTGGCATCTGGGGCAAGAAACACTGAAGAAAATGGCGTCGGCGGATGCTTATGTACTCCAGACGCTCTGACGTCGGAGAGAAATGTGACATCAGCCGACGCCGGACCCAGACTTTGGAATTTGGCTGACCGAGGGCTGCCTGAGGCAGGACAACCCACATGTTATGACTGCAGTTGCATGTCTATCGGACATCTACATTTATGGTAGGTACAAAACTGTACTATTTTACCCATCTATTCTTTTTAAGTGCAAGAATTAAGAAGCTGATAGTGCTGTGAAGTCAGCAACCTGTTATGTAATCTGAGTACATGATGTGGCTGCTGATTAGTCCGGTTACTCTCGCGTTGTATTGCCACACTTAAGTTGCGAGGAGGGGGGGGGGGGGTGGAGAGGTGAGCGAAGTAAGTTGTCAGTTTTTTTCCTGGCAGGGTCAACCAGATACTTTTTATGTTTTTTTTTTTTTTTTTGTGTGTGGCAGTCAACCAGATACTTTCTGTATTTATTTATTTTTTTCCTGGCATGGTCGACCGTATACTTGTTAAATATTGGTGCAGAGGTGCAATCTCCTATGTGAATTTTTGTTTATGGCATCCTGGGGCTGGTAGGCTCAACCAGATAGTAGAAGGCTGAATCTCCTGTGAGTCTGTTTCTGATGTCTTTTTAACAATTTCCTGGCATGTTCAACCAGTTGCTAGTAGGTGATCTGTGTGTTTTGGGGGCAGTTAATGACATTTTTATTATTTTTTTTAATGTAATATCCTGGCAGGGTTAACCAAAAGCTAAGGAGGCAGTGTGTTTTGGAGGCTGCTTAACCGCAGATACATTTTTTCAAATAAAATGTCGAGGCAGGGGTCAAGCAGATACTAGGTATGCAGTGTATTTTGGAAGCTACTTGTGGGCGAAATGTTTTTTTAACCTAATCTTTTTACAGGGCGTGTGAATGTGTGTTTTTTATACTCTAGCCTTGCATGACTAAAGTGTGTACGAGTCAGCTGAAGTAAGATCACCTACAAGATCTTGACTATGTTATGTGATAGCAATACAGTAATGTAATCATTGTCTTCTCTCCATTATTTTAAACCTTGTAGGCTCAAAGCAGATATTGTGGGTAGGCAATTTGGCTGGGGGCTATACCTAGTATGTGTGAATGAAATGACTGGTCTTACTGTTGTACTTCTGACTTGCTTTGCCAGAGTGATATGCATTTGAGTGAAGTAAGATCAACCAAAAGCTCTGAATTCTGGCTATTGTTTATGTGAAAAAATACATATATTAATAAGTGTTATCTTTTATTCTTTTTTTGTCTTTTAATTTCACAAGACCAGTCGGATACTGTGGGTGAAGTGGGCTATATAGAGATTGGGCTGTGTGTGAATGAAGCAACTGACACTGCTGTTTACTGTTGTAAGTCCGGCTTTGCAAGACTATAATAGTCTGTATTTTCAGATAAATGCAATATAATTATCAATCGTATGAGTCTGGGTAAACAAGAGTAAAATAAAATGCAATGAGTATTTGTGTAAGGCAAGCTGGCACACACAAGTTGTGACTAATGTTTCTATCAACTAAATGAAATTAATGCAAGTATGTTAATTTAATCTTGGTAGGGCCAAAGCAGATACTTTTGTTCAGTAATGGGGGGGGGGGGGTGCCTGACCCTGCTCTTTATTGTTGTACTTCTGGCTTTGCAAGATTAATATGTATTTTGGTAGTCAGCTATCATACCAGCCTGTGTCAGTGTCTCAGAACCACTGGCTCATAGTCATTGGAGTGACCTTGAATTGTGAATAATTAAGATAGTACTGTGGAATTTCCAAATTTCTTTACTTTTCACTTGGCATTGTACAAAATGCAGATTACCTGATACAGTACAATATATGTTTACTACATTGTGTGCTCATAATAGTTTCATGCAGTGAAGACCAACAACCGACTACTATTTTTTTTTTTTTTTTTTACTCTTTAGAGATATTTAACTTTTGCGCTGTTGCAGCATAGCCTAAACATTTCGTTAGCTGTGAAATGCAATTTAGTTTAGTATTTGGTAGACTATTCAGCATGTGCAGCAGTGATCGAGCAGAAGACTAAAAAGGACTTCAACTTACCTTCAGAAAATGGACAACATCAACCACAAAAACAACTATGCATATTTCTTACACAGTTGGGCAACTACATATGAAACTAACTTGGTACTTAAAGCAGGACTGGTTGAAACTGGCAACACACTAAAAACAGATCCCCCAAACACACCAACATAGAAACAACAGAAGCAGTTCTTCCATGGTGCTCACAACAGCCTAGAGTGGGGCCAGGCCAGCAATTCCAATGAAGCCAAACCAGCACCATCATCACAGGCAGCAGCAGATCTATCATGGGGGGCGCATGCTGGAGGAATGGGCAAAGGATTAACCCAACAGGATCATGTTACTTGCACATCAACCTAAAAAAAATGCTGGCCCAAAACTGGAATCAAACTGGACATCAAAAGTTCAGACAAAAGTTCATTCATGATATCGGACAGACAACACCACAGCACCTGTGGAACATCACATGCATCACACCAGACATCAGCTGGACCTATGCAGAATGACCTTGGAGCTGGCACTCCTGGCACTCCAGCTACAACATTCAGTTACAGGCAATATTTGTTTCAATAGAAGCACCGGGGAACTACAATAACACATTCAGACTACTGCAATGCTACACTTGAACCCTACAATCAAGAGCATCTCAAAGACCACAGGAATATCACCATCTCAATTATCAGCATCACCCATTAATCAATCACCGACATACCTCATTCGAACCCCAGACAAAATGACGAAGCCTTCTTAGCATGGAAAGGCTCTCCTTCACATAAAAAGGGACTGCTGGAATGCATGGAAGCCTATGCACTGATATCATCCAACACAAAAAAGCCAAGCCAAAAGAGGTATCCAGAAACGTCCAAGGGTAAACCTCCAATCCCCACTGGGGCCAGGAACAACTGACACATTGAACACTGGCGAGGCCAAATGGCTGACCCCCTGATGCCTTTGATGTTAACTCAGAACAACTACAGCATCAAACAACCAACTGCACTGCAACTGACTGCATGAAACAGCACAGCACTGCCAGGAACACCAGAAAACCCCCAAAAGAACTTAGACATTATTCTACCAAGACACCCTCAGAACTAAAGAAGAGAAAAAAAAGAAGAAAAGGTTTGGAGAATGGAAAGAGGAAGTGGAAAGAGGTGTCAACAAGGAAAAGATGTGTCAAACATAGATATGCCTAACATTCTGGAGTATCTTCTGAACTTCTTCATCATCATACAGCATCAGCTCACCATCAAGACATACATTTCAGCAGATCCAGCAGAATACAGCCTTTTTTCTCAGGTTTTTCTCACCCCTTTCCTCAAGCCAAATCAGAGAATCAAGAATGTAAAACCTCCCGGGAAACCACCATTACCAGCTTGACTAGCAGGTTTACAAAAGCAAAAGCTAGCAGCAGCAACACCCACACAGCAGCAAACAGCAACCCTACACCTACTGTACTGGCAATTACTTCAGCAAGGAGGGTTTGTGAACAAGGGCCAGAGTTTCAGTCCTACCCTTCCTAATGGCTCAACCCTCTTCCTCCTCTGATAAGATCCTAGAGTGTCCCTAAGGACTAATCCTGCATATATGCAGGTGGTATTATCATCTTTAAACCAGGCAATCCCAACCCACAAAAACTCCACTCCCCAGGGAAAGAACACCATAAAGAATATATATACATATATACACTGAACTAGCTTACACTACTAGAAAGAAAACAAAAACTAGAGAGACTTTTGCAACCTTTTGGGAAGGATGCAACTGAAAGGAAGGCTATATTCAAAAAGACAATCAAACAAATGGAAAGGAAATTGCATACGATACTGTTACTCCTTCATGGAAAACCAATTCCCAAAGACACAAAACACCTGCAACATTCTACACAACAGCCACTACCAGGAGTGGCAAGGAAAGACAGCCAAAAGGCGGCTGGACATTGCTCTACCGGACCCTCATTGCGTACATTGCCAATTTTATAATTGCCTCTTTATTCAGATCAGCAGGGTTTGCCACTGCTGTACTGCAAGGGCAAGATTACACACACATAATCTACCTTTATCCCTCCTCCCTAGTTGGCTATGGGTATTCTACCACTTGTTATGACTGCAGATGCATCCATGAAGGACATGTTTATATATATATATATTTATGTTATGTTCTATCTATTTGGAAACATTGGCATCTATCTATCAAATTTTACCCTGCAAGGGCTAGGGGCATGGGGGGGCAAGAAACACTGGAGAAAATGGCGTCGGCTGATGCTTTTATACGAAGACCAGCAGAGATATTTCATGTAAAATGGTGAGCACGATCAGTGTTGATACAACTGTCCTATAGCTACGACCTGTGAAGTTGTCTCCGCCCCTTTCTAGTTGGCCCAATCCATTCAGCTGCCAGAGTCTAATTCTTGTCTGTGTACCCCTGCCAACTTCATTGTAGTTATGTAAGCATGATGCAACATGCTAAACAGTGCAAGAAAAAAAAAAGTCTTATCTTGTTTTGTGCCCTGGTAAGTTTTGCCTGTAATCCCACAAATTAACATTTTAGGTAAACCATTTTTTTCCCTTTGAAATTGTCATGTTCAGAGCTCTTGTGAGGGATGCTGGAGTGTCAAGTCTGCAGGTCTACTTCTTGCTCTGCAGTCATGTAAAACTTTTACCTTCTGTTGTGAGAACTACAGAGCGGGGGCATTAACATATTATGCTAGTATAGGGATCCATTACAGCCTATTTCCATTGGCTGGAATAGTGCACCGCAGGGGACAGTGCAACAGGTAGTGATTTTCCTGTTGAGTTTTTTTAACTGTAGTTTAAGCAAATGTGCTACTGCTGTTGCTCAACATTTATGTTCGAATGTTGATCTATGTATAAAGCAGCACAATGGGTAGCGATGCCACCTCCCAGAAAGAGGTTTCCTGGTTTAATTCTCGGCTGGTATACTTTCTGTGTGGAGTTTGCATGTCCTCCCTTTATTTGTGTGATTTTTCTTCGGGTGCTCCGGTTTCCTCCCACATTCCAAAGACTTGCAGTAGGTGGGTTGGATACCCTAAACTGGCCTTGGGTATGAGTGTGCGGGTAATTGTGTGTTGTAGAACAGATGCAGCAGGCTAGCCACCCAGCAGTGTCAACCTTGGCTCTAGATAGTTGCACTGTTTAAGTGATACACTGACCAAATGTGCAAAAAAAAGGGGGGGATGATGGATGGATATAAACTAGCATCCCTAGCTAAGAATAATCGCAAGGTATTCTTTAGCTACATAAGAAATTGAAGGCCCAGCTTTGTGCTGAACTAGTAGTGGACGGTACCAGTCCTACTGACCCTGAGGACATCAACCTGCTAGCAGACAGATTTGGCACAGACTTCACCCCCTGTCAGCACCAGACATACCCTAAAGCATGCCTGTCACCCGTTTTCTACCTAGTATCTCCAAAGAGCAGGTACTAACTGCACTATCCTTGGCCAGAAACGCAGCTTCTGTGGGACTAGATACCATCACAGGCTGCCTACTAAATGGTCTAAAACAGAACCTAGCAGAACCACTTGACACACTCTTTAACCACAGTCTAAGTACTGGCTTTGTCCCAGATGAGTGGGGAAACTCCAACAGTAATTCCCTTGCTCAAAAGGGGTCCATCAACCAACCCTGGGAACTATAGACCCATAAGCCTAACCAGCCTTATCTGCAAGGCCGTGGAGAGTTATCATGGACCTTAAAGACATAGGTAACCTTCAAACTCTTGACCCGACCCAGTTTGGCTTTAAGGGCAAGATCATGCTTATTAAACCTGGTGGACTTCTTTGAGAATGTCACCAAAGCCCTGGATGAAGGCAAAACAGTACATACAGCCTATCTTGACTTAGCCAAGGCTTTTGAGACTATCCATCTGTCTTGCATAGTTGAGAAACTCACCCAGCCGGGAATTAAGAGCGTGAATGGAAGATGATAAAATCAGCAAAAGGAGATAAGTATTGCTGGAATTGAATGCATCCTCAGGTCTTGTTGATTACCTTCACGAAGGTGGACTTTGTTTTTCACAAAATCTCACCAAGACGACAGTGTTAGAGACTGTATTTTATATAGCATATATCATGAACAGAAGTAGGTTAAAAAAAATAGAGGATAGTTGGGTGCACAAGCCTCAGGATAAAAAAGTGCCCAATCCTGGTAGGTGCACTAGTACCAGGACTGGAAAAAAATGACAGTGTGGAATCTTCAAGACATGGAAATACTCCCGTAATGGGGCTAGGCCAGGTCCAGGGGGAGGTGCCCCCCCCCCCCGGTTGTAAAAAATAGCAGTCTAGAAACATCACAAAAACTGATGGGCCAAAAAGGAACCACACAGATGATAAAGTGGGCTATTGAGGATAAGAAAGAAATTATGCATTGTTGCTATTATGCCAGAAGCCTAGAGTTTCCAGAGAAAAGATGTAAGAAAAGATTGAGAGAAATTAGAGGAAAGCAAAATACTTCCCCAAGAAAAACTGCCAGAAGCTTCAAATAAAAATTTGTATTCATTAATACAACGGATCCATGAAACAGACTATAGATCAAGAAACCTTGTGCCATTTGGAAAGAGGTGACTGAGGAAGTGTGAAAATTTAAAGAACAAAATTTAGAGACATTTGAAGGGTATAAAAAAGAAATACGGAGATGGGAAGGAGAGGGAGGGATCTGATATGGTCCATTATTTATTTATGAAAAGGAGAAAACCAGATTAATCAACACAAAAAAGGCAGCTCCAGAAGTTTTCGAAAAGAAATATTGGCAGAGGCATCCAAATATGGAAAATTTCACAGTCAAAAGTAAGATCACGAAGAGGGAATATAGAACAGAAGATAAGTAAAGTAGAAGTTAAAGAAAAAAAAAGTGAAGTTATGGAATATTTGTGAAGTGAAGAATTCGGTGCAGAAAGTCTAACACTGGTGATATCACAGCATGATGGAACAACTAGTCCCCAAAGTAAGGAGAAACAAGAGGAGCAGCAGACATCTGAAGAAATGTGAATATGGGAAAGTAAGAGATTTAATGTGATGCAGTATTTATGCAAAGGAGAAAGCAAAACTAGTCGATGCAAAAAGAGCAGCATCAAATATATTTGAAGAGAAATACAGGCAAAAACGTCCAGATATGGAAAATTTTACATTACAAAAAATAAGAAAACAGAGGAAAAGAAGATTAGTAATTGACAAGTTAAAGAAATAGAAACCGAGGGTATGGATTACCTGCAAAGTGAAGGATTTAATGTAGAAAATTTAACTCTGATAACACAACAGGATAGAGCAGTGGACACCCAAGTTAAGGAGAAACCAGTGTAGCAGGAAGCATCTAATCAGTTGACGTATGAAAATACTTTGGAGGCTCCCATAAAAAAAAAATACAAAACAGGACATTGCGGCAAGTCGGACACAGTCAGTGTTGAGTGATAGGCCAGTGAGTTCCCATATGGAAGAGCAACGAATGACACAGGTTAACACTGAAGAGAACGTGGCACAGGAAGAAGCTCTGGAACAGTCTATAGACTGCCCACAGGAAATGGTAAGAGAAGAGTTATTTGATTTAATAGAGATGGATGAACATGTTAAGATCAAGGAAGAAAATAGACTGCTGAAGGTCAATAAAACACCAAAAGTTAAAAATTTGATAAATGAACAAAGTAATTACGACTCTATAGACTTGTGATACAACATAAGTAAATAGGATACATTACTACATTAATAACAGATAAAGTCCTGTCACAAGAACACAGGGCAGTAAGGGAAAGTACGGGGAGAAATCAAACGCCATCATGCAAGTATCGAATAAAGAAAACTATAAAACAGTTAAGACAATGTCACTGTTAGAAGAGTAGAGAAGAGGAAACAGATCAACAAAAAATACTTACAAAGATGGACATGATAAAAGCAATGCACAGTATTACAACAGATCTGGATCTGTCGTGCACTATTGCAAATAAACTAAAAATATCAGCAGAGCCTGAAAAACTTAGAAGATACGCAGGTAAATATAAAGGAAAAGTACAAAGTAAGCAATTTATTGATGGCCCCAAAAAGTTTTATAGAGCATTGTGAAACAAGGTAAAAGGAATTGAAAGACTATTAAAAAAAAAAAAAAAAAAAAAAAAAATTTGTGAAATATTTATGAAGGTCCTGTGGAACATAAAAATGCTAAATGGATAGAAGTAAAAATAAGCTGAAATGTGCAGGCTATGAAATTGGATGAAATAACAGCCAGAGAGTTTAAAAGAAAGTTAAGAAAAGCTGCTAGTTGGAAAACCCCATGCCCAGATGCAGTACCTAACCTATGGCTAAAAGTATTAACATCTTTGCATGAAGATTTGGCCGTGAGTAAAAACTATTTGTATGCGTGCCCCGAATAGACACCAGTCTGGCCAACAACAGGAAAAACAATGCTCCTACTTAAGAGTGAACCTGCAAGCTACCATAAAACTATAAACCAATAACTTGCCTTCCAGCGATGTATAAACTATATACACTGGAATTTATGCTGACAGAGTTTATAGTCATTTAGAAGAAAACTCAATTGTGGCAGTAGAACAAAAGGACAATAAAAGAAAGTCATATGGAACAAAAGATCATTTGTTAGTCATAGCGGAGAAATGTAAAAAAGGGGAAGTATCTTCAGTATAGCATGGATTGACTACAAAAAAGCATTTGACAGTACCCCACATCATCCATGGATAGGAGAGTGCTTAAAAGTGCATAAGTTACACCCTACACTGATAAATTGCATCACAGCGACCATGAAACAGTGGCAAACAGGTAAGCCATGATAAAGGACAAATTATTATTCCAAGGATAAAAATCCAAAGGGGGTTATTCCAGGGTGACTCTCTCACTGCCGCTCTTTTGCCTTGCCCTTAACCCATTAAGCTGTCTGCTTAACAGATTAGGTCATGGCTATAATTTGGCTCCCAAAAGCAACTAAGTGTAAATACTTGTCATCTTCTCTTTGTCAAGGATTTAAAACTGAATAGCTCATCAGATGAGGAACTGAAAGCACAACTGCAAGTGGTCAAAACTTTTTCAGTTGTGAGAATGTCATTTGGTCTTGATAAATGTGCAAAAGCAACCTTTAAATCAGGAAAGCTGCAGCACCAAGAAAACATCAGTTTGGAACAAGAATGTGATACAAAAGAACTTGAGCAAGAGGGGAGTGTATAAATATTTGGGAATTGATGAAGGATCAACAATATAACATGAACAAATGTGAATAAAACTTGCGGCTGTTTTAAAAGACTTAATCCTGAAAACAGGGATGACATCTACGAACAAATTTCAAGCTATAAACCAATTTGCTGTTCCTGTCCTTAGTGACTGACTGGCCCCAAAAGGTGTTGCATAGTTTAGACATGAAAACAAGAAAGATGCTTCATGCTCAATAGAGTTGTAAAAATCATTGCATACTAAGATTATGTATTACCTATTCCGAAGGAGGTATGGGCCTGCTTGAAATTGATTACATGTATAGATCTGCAGTCGTGGGACTGCATTCATATCTGCTGACCTCACAAGACCCAAACATAGTGAATGTTTTGAAACACGAGGAAAATCTAAGATGACTTCCCTTCTAAATCTGGCAGAAGCATGTTGGTGTCAAGCAGGAATGGAAATCAAACCAGAAGTAGATAAAAATCAGGCAGCAGCTGAATGTGCCAGAAAACAAAAGAAAGAATATAAGGTGAAGGATTAGATGAGAAGGCAGGAAATGCATAAATGTAGTTGCAGATAAAGAAAACTTTGGAACAACCTCATGTTGATCAGGACTGAATGCAAGAATGTTTGAGTGGTGAATTCAAACCAAAAGATGAAAGGTTAATATTGGCGGCCCAAGGTAGTGGACCGTGTATACTTTGGTTTGCTAAGTCCATTGAACATGTTGGAGAAAGACAAACGTAGGTTTTATAAAACAGAATTGGAAACAGTTGCATACCTTGTTGCTGGTTGTGATATACTAATGGCAGGAGGACTGTATAATGAAAAGCATAATAATGTGGTAAGACTGTTGCACTGAGGATTGTGCAAACATTATAATACCGTTTAGTCTGAAAAACACTGAAAACATGAGCCACAAAGCATCATAGAAAATGATGAAGTGTACATCACATGGGATCACCCATAATGACAGTTCATAAGATATAGATGTGAGAAAACCAGATACAGTGGTCCTTGAAAGGAAGAAAAAGTAGCATTGATCATTGAAATCTCTCCACCCAGTGACTACAGCATCTTGCGTACAGAGAGACGGTCATAAAATATCAAGATCTGAAAGTAGAAGTGAGAGCAGTGTGGAAGAAAGATACCCAGACAATTCCAATAGTAGTAGGAGCAACTGGTCTTATTAAAAAAAAAAAAATCTACAATCATATTTAGGTACGTTACCGATGCTTGTAAATTTATAAGAATTGACAGGAGTCGTCATTACGGAGTGCAGTGCGGGTCCTGCGAAGAGCACTTCTGGCGAACATCAAAGATTGAAACAATACTAATTTCATGAAGTTTAATCATACTTTGACTTTGGGGTGCATTCCTGTCCTGGTATTAGAAACCCAGAAGATTTGGAGACGCTTAAAAACTAGGAATTAACCTGTATCGCTAGATGGGTAATCAACTGGCTCATTGAGAGAACCCATACAGTCAATTAGGGATTCCACCTCTACCAGCAGACCAGTTAGCATTGGTGTACCACAAGGATCTGTGTTGGGGCCCCTACTGTTAGAAATCTATTTCTCAGAAGCACAGTTGGAAATAGGTGGCCTGTGGCTTACCAAGTTTGCTGATGACGTACTATAAAAAGGGCTTACACAGACAAATGATTGGTGCCAAAGCCACAGACTTAAACTAAACACAAACAAATGCATGATCATCCCTTTTGACAGAGAGGAAGATCCTGAAATTACGATATTAATAGTACCCCCCCCCCCCCTTAGTTCAGACCCTGTGGTGAGAGATTGGAAACACTGGTTGATAGCAACCTTAGCTTTGATCACTGTGTAACGTCATTTCATTCAGTTGCACTTGTGGAGTCTGAATGACAGTAAGGTGTACTTTGACTTTGTGCCCATAGTGGTAAGGAAGGCCTTCTGTGTTGCACATCTAATAAGTAAGGGCATCGCATCCCGAGCTAAGGATGTTACAACTCCCCTGTACTCATCCCTCATCAGACCACTAATAGAGTATAATGCTCTCTTCTGTATGTACCTCACCAGACACCAGCAGCAGCTGGAGAGACCTCAGAGGTTTTTCACCAAAAAAATTCAGGGCTTTCAACACACGATCTGCATGGACAGACTGAAGGCCCTGTCACCGTACTGTGTATCTTGTAGGCTGCTGAGAGACTACTTGTGTTTGGCCCACAGAACAGTCTCGTACCCTGCATTAATGGAAGTGCTGCACATCCGCAAGTCAAGTGGAACAAGATTCACTCGCTCTAGGGCTTTTAACCTAGTCTGTGACTTTAGCAGGACATGATGGAGAGACAGATATGTCTGCCAGAGATTGCCACTCCTCAAGAACAAACTCGAAATTCACTTAAAACAAAGCTCCTCAATGACCCTGTTTAAGCGTAACTTAGATAACTGGATGGGAGACCATAAATTTACCCCGGGGAGTGTCACCTAAGTCCCTCTTGGATGAGAGCACTTGGTGCTGATCATAGACTCTCGCTTCAGGTATAGACCATACAAGCTGGTCAACAAGGGTACAACTTGGCTAGGCTTATAAAGGCCCTAGAGCCGATAGCCTAGTAACCTCCTTTGAATCTATATGTAGTCACCCCCCCCCCCAAAAAAAAAATACATGTTTACACACACTCCCTCGGATGTATGATTTTTTACTTCCCGGAGGACTTTGCTCAGTTGCTGCTTTACACCTACACACATTTGTTCTGTCACGATGGAAGCAGGACTTCCACAGCTGTACAAGAAACCTACAGCTCATTCCTTGCTGCCCAAGAACTCCAATTGTTCTGCTATTCCCCACTTCAGAATGGATTTTCCCAGATAAGGCTAGATGTATTTAAGTTGTACCTGCACCATGACTGAACCTGTAGAAGTACTTGTGACTGCTGAACTCTGTGACTTTTCATGGAAGACTTACAGGATTGAGATGTTTTCTTGATAACTCTCGGCTTTACTAGTGTTTAAGAAACACTTAAAAAGTTTGTAAATAAAGCCAAAACAGTGTTCTTGGGAAAAGGCAAATGGCTAGATTGGATAATCCTATGAGGAAACTACTAATGAGGCAGGGAGAATTAAGCAGTCAATCTTTTGTACTGAATGTTGAAAATGAACTTGTGGTAAAATCTAATTTAGTGTTGGCTCATTTTGCACAACTTTTCTTGATTAGAACTTTGACAAATATTCTGAACAGATTATTGGCATCTCCATTTTAGGTTCCCCTCCATAAGCAGAATGTTAGAAAGACGAGCTGAAACCTTTACCTTGGCTTCCACCTCCATGTGTAAATGCTGCAACAACTGTAGAGAATCTGAAGGTCTTAAAATACCTCTAACAGAATTCCCTGTTAAAATTTGTTGAATGCTTTTTTTTTGGTCTCCAGACGGCTTGTACTGAAGGAACGAGGGGTCCTACATCTTGCTTCACTTTCAAAGCTTTCAATATGTTATCTAATATGAGCAACCAAGGACAAGACCAAATTAGTCTGTACTGTTCAGTTGTGGAATAAGAGGGACACTTGGCCACTAAAATATTCATGAAACTTTTTATGTGGTGGTAATTTAAAGCACGTTCAGTCTTCAGGGAAGTTTAGGATGTTTATCCTCTGTGCAGATTACTGGTATTACAGCCTGTTTCCAGGTCTATGGAGCTTTCGTGGTAAGGACTGTTCATCACTGTTAAAACCATTATTGGGTACAAGTTGTTCCCCCACCCCACTCGCGTGTGTTCTTTTGGGGGAGGGGTAATGACAGTGTCTAACCTAGATACCGTTCCTTTTTTCCCAGTCTAATATTAAAAATTGTTTCATCTATGGCTGTAGGTTGTAAAAGCTCATTTATCTTTTCCCTATTCAAGGCTCGCAAACTTTGCTTCTGAAGAAAAGTCTTCTCTTGCAGCTGATAGTTTTTAATTGTGGCCCCAAGATACGCCCTAAAGACTTTCAATATCTGACCAGTTGTTTTCGGGAGTTCTCTACTCTGGGCCCTTAACCTGGAAGCCATCCTCTGAAGTTGTATTTGATGTAGGCTCAAGGCCAAAGCATGCTGGGGGTCTAGGAAGATTTTCAGAATACTTTCATTTAAGGGCTTTGCTTGAAGACTTACCTAGTAACTTGTGTAGTTCCAGTTTCACCCCAATACTGTAACCATTATGTCAAAAGTGTCTTCAGTGTAGTCTTTGCCTCCCATGCATACGGTCCAGTACCTTTGTAGAATTTGCATGTTTTTGCTGTGTCTGTGGGGTTCCTTCCACATCTCAAAAACATGCTGGGTATTTCTACCTCAAGCAAAACAAATGGTTTGATGGTGACTAACACATGGTTCAACAAGAGAGTGAGTTACAAGGTCACATACAAGAGTGGCCAACATGCAGCCAGAGTAGAATCCTTCCTAATAAGGAGAGGGAATTGGGGTAGACTAGGTGATTGCGACGTAATCTTTGGTGAAAGTTTGCCCACAGCATAAACCACTGATTGCCACAATCCACTAAAAGTAGTAGTCACAGAAGGCTCTAAAATCAACAGACACCAGGCTGAAAACCTGGAAGTTGACTGGAGAGAAAGTGTGAGCTCAAGGAAATATTCAGGCCTTGAGCACCTCAGCAAAAAAGAGGAAATAGGTGAAGTTGAAGAAAAATAGCAGAACCTCAAAACAGCAAGTGTGAGGACTATAGAACAGATATCCAGCCAAGCCAGGTATGGAAGTAAGGTGCATAAGGAAGTCTGATGGTGAAATGCAGAAGTCCAGGAAATAATCAAAAGAAAGAGGAATGCAGGAAAAAGTGAGAGAGGACAGACCAGGCTAAGAAGTACTGGTTAGTTGACAGCGGCTGAAAGAGCATTTGCAGTAGCAAAGAAGGCATCAAAGGCATTCTGCTAGCTTCTGGAAAGTGACTCAGTGGATGGCACAGAGAAACACTATCATGTTGTAAGGTAAAGATGCAAACATTAAGCAGAAAATATCAGACACTTGTAGGCAATGCCAGCAGCAATCTGATAACCAGTCCCCAGGACATCTAAGGCAGATGGAGAGAGTACTTCAAACAGTTACTAAATGAACAAAACCTCACAGAAGCTCTACTGCCCTAGACAACAGCCTATGGTGAAAGAAGAGCGGGGGTCCCTACCCTAGAAGAAAGAACAGCATTAAGGAAAATGAAGTTGGAAAAAGCAACAGGCTCAAATGAGGTCACAGAAGGTATGATCAGGATGCTGGGCGAATTATGGGAGACATGGCTCAGGAGGGTACTTACAGCAGTATGAAGAGAAGAACGTATCCCAGATCACTGGTGAATAAACATTCTAGTGCCAGTGTACAAGACCAGAGGACATTCACACCCGTGGGTATGACAGAAGTGTGAAATTCCTGTCACACTTCATTAATTTTCTGCAGGTGGTGACTGATAATTTAAGATGGAAGATGAGCCATTCAGATTCAAATCAGGGTGCACACAACTGATATGTTTGTAGCGAGAGTGACAGTTGAGAAGAAGTTAGAGGTGAGGAAGGAATCAAACTGGACATTTCTAGATCTGGTGAAAGTATATGAAAAGGTCCTAAGAAACCTGATTTTGGGCAATCCTGTGATGGTTTGAAGTCCCAGAAAAATTGGCAGAATTAGTGCAGGTTTTGTACAAGAGCACAATGACACAAGTATGAATGGTGTGTGGACTTGCAGAGAGGTTTCTAGTGAGAGTGGGTGTGCGTCAGGGTTCAGCTCGGAGTCCATTGCTGTTCAAACTGGTGGTGGACTAGATTAGCAAATGGATCAGAGGGAACAGCTCAACAAAGCTGCTGTATGCAGACAATGTGGAGTTACAGCATAACTGAACAATAACTTCAGTAAATGTTGGTCGACTGGAATGTAAACCTAAAGGCACATGGGATGAAACTGAGTAGAGATGCGAATTGTAATGGCAGCAAATTAGGGAAATCAGAACAAGTTGAAGCCGAATACTGAGATATAAAGGAAAAATGGAACAGATTAACTGCTTCCAGAGGTGGTTAAGAAAGGAGGTCTGAATGAAGAGGTCAAAGCTAGAATCATAGGGGCTGCAGCCAACACGCACAGATTGTGTGAGGTAGTGTATGACAGAAGAATGCCAAAGAAGCTGAAAAGTAAGGTGTACAAAGCAGTGGTGCAACCAGTGATACTATATGGTGCAGAAACTTGAGTAATGAAGAGCCAGTTGAGGGAGTTAGTATTGGAGGAAATGAAAAACCTGAAACCGATGGTACAATGCATACTATGGGACTACGAAAGGAATGAGGATATCACAGCAAAAGCACAAGTAGCTCCACTTGCAAAAGCACAAGTAGCTCCACTTGCAGAGAAGTTCAAAGGGAACAGATTGTAGTGGTTTCGATGCATGAAGGAAAGCAGAAAACAATCTGGTGAAGTAGGTTTTTGATAGAAAAGAGAAAAGGAGGGTGTCCAGCAAAGAAATGGATTGAGAGAAAGACCTCTGACAGTAAGACATGACTGTCAAGGTAGGAGAGTGGCATTGAATTAAGAGGGATGGCGACAGTTGATGTGACACCACCAGCCCCATGTTGAAAGTGGGTGTTTGATGATGACTGAATGTAATAAGGGTCAGTTGGATAAGGTTGGAGCTCTGCCAACCAGTCCTGCCCGTAACTCAGTATTGTACTTAATTCCTTAAGTCATGCTGATTTAACTATTTTTGAAGACTACCTGTTACGCGGTGGTGCAGCAGTAGCATTGTTGCCTCATAGCAAGAGGTTCTCCTGTTCGATTCTCGGCTAGAGTGTGGGGAGTGCCTTCTGTGTGGAGTCTACTTGTCCTCCCCGCGGTTGGGTGGGCATTCGAAAGACGTGTAAATGGGCGTGCCTTCGTTGAAGGTTGAGCATCTTGCTGGCACCTCGGCATTCGTGAAAATGTACTGCCAATCATTAGCGGACCAGAGTTCCGCTGTGGCGACCCCTAATCAGGAAAAGCTGAAAAACAAACAACCACCTGCTATTCTAAGGACCTTTGGTCATCTTCATCCTATCTTGTAGCCAGGCCTCAGATAATGTGTTGTACTAATTTTGAAAGTTTTATCTGCACAAACATTTGTGTCGAAATGTTGGTCCCCTTTCTTTGACTCTTATAGATTCCCAACCATGTGACCTGGGTTGCATGATGAGAAATGGAGAGCGGAAGCATCTTGAGCTCCAATCTTAAATAGCAGTACTCCATTGATAATAGCAGTCTTTCTAGCCTTGAGAGTGTGTGTCATGGAAAACAGCAAGTATATTTAGTATAGAACATTCCTTTAACACTGAGTATATTGACTAGTCCTACTGATTTAAATTGTCCATTAAAATATTTTCTTGTTGCAGGGTCATTAAAATCTCAGGGTTTTAACATATCATGTGGCCTTCAAATAAAGTTCATATCTCCTAATTGTACCAAAACACACTTCAAAATGAAGTACCTGTACAAGGTCAAAATGCATGGACCCAGGGGAAGGTAAATACTTGCAAGTCTAATTTTATTTCAACAAAGACATCAGTGTGGCTTTGCATATCCCTTAGTTATTCTCAGCACCAGAATTCAACATTATCTAGTCATTGAGACAGACTCATTTACTCTTTAATAGAAGTGCCCTTCCATGTAGACATGCTTAAGAAGTTTCAACTGCTGGGTTTCCAGCAGATGCATCTCTTGAAGATGCAAGACATGGATTATAGGTTGTCTGATATAGGTAAATGCGGTCATCATGTTTAACTGGATTAAACTCTTCATGTTCTAGAAACACATCAGTAAATACAGATTGGCAATTTGCTTTACCAGTAAATACGTGCAATTCCCCAGGGAAAGGCAGCCAGTGGCTCCCTCTCAGCTTGTATGTGGGCCCCTTGGATAGCATCCTCAAAATCTGCTGTAGTAGTCAAATGACAAGTACATAGGTGTGTAATTATGTCAAATAGCGACAATACGGAAATATGTACTCTAGACAAAGGTTCCATATTAACCTTGGCTGTTGAATGAAAAGGTAATCTTTGATATTATCACATGTAAGTATCCAAACATAACTTATTTGAAGAAAATGATCAGATTTTTATAGGGCACTGATTAGGTTGCTGTTTTGCATTATTTTTATGTTAATGCCAGTGTATCTTGCACATTAGAATTTTTTCATTAAATGTAATTACTGATAAGTTAATGAGCTGTCTAAAGTGCCGTTTGGGACATAGATCTTGAGAAGTTGGCTCAAGGGTTAAGGTGTGTACCTTACAGACACAAGGTGGGGGGGGGGTTTGATTTTCACATGGGGTGATTGGCTAGGCTTAAAATGGCCCACAAGGGCAATTAGCCTTGTACTATTCTATGGACCTGTGAAGATCTATACCAAAGAAGTGCACCATTTGGTTGATGGTCAAAAAGTAAAAATCTTTAGTAAGGATGTTTTGAATTTCTCCATCGTAATACAAAATAATGGTACTAATCCTGCTTTGCTAAGCCAGGCAAATTGTATGACAATCACTTCTTTTGAGTGGCACAGTTAACCATATGTGGTGTGACCTTTTCCTAAAATGTATGGTAAAGCACAGTCATTGTAATGCATTGCTCAGTCACAACTGATTGAGAACACCTTCCCCTTACAGCCCACCAACTAAGATCTACATAAATGTTTTTACATGGGACAAGCCCACCTACACCCCTCCAACTTGTACATATCAACTCATTGTTCAACCAATGGGGGGTGGGGTGGGGTTGGGGCGGGTTGCAGTAAAAAAAAAAAAAAAAATCACTACTGTCTTGCACAGCAGTCATGTTATGCCTAAGAAGTCTAGCCTTTGATCTGTTGGGGGGTGGAGGCGCAATTATGACCAGCTGATTAGCTGGTATACAGTTGCTTTTAGAGAAACATTAAGTGGCATAGCTGGTGTATCTTTCACATCAACAGAGTAATATCCCTTAAAACATACGACTAAGAGGATGCTCAGCATGTCTGAGCATAAGGTGCCTCCTAAAAAGTTATTGCATGCATTTTATATCTAAAAACCTGTGAACTTGTGTACAGAGATGAAAGTCAAATCTTGCAAATATTGAAAGTCATTAGCAGTAAATTGTATTGCAGCTGTAAGTAGCAGAGAGTCTTCCTATGCTGGTGGTGTAGCGGGATAAAGCTTTAGCAGCTCACATGCTTGACAGAGTGAGCAAGGAGGATGGGCATGTCCCTCATGGGTAGGGAGAGGTGTGCACGCTTGAGGTACATTTGTTTCTCTGGTGCCCTCTTTTGGCCAGGCAAGTTTGGTTCCCCTTCCTGTGGCCTCATCTGAAATGCCCTCCCTGGGTTCTGGACCCTGTTCTAGATCCGCTATCTCATGCATTGGGTCAGCCTCTCCTGAATCTAAAACCCCTCAGGTTGACCTGTTGGTTCCTGCAACTCCAGTGATAGCCAGAGGTCCCATGCTGTCTAGGGGAGCTGCACACATCCTTTCCTCATCTCAGATGCCTTCTACTGGAAAGCTGTGCAGTAACAAGTGGAGAAGATTTCTATCTGGCCTGTTTCCAAGGAGCTAATTCTCTTCTCAGCCCTTTTAGATTTTCTAGCTGGTCTTTTCCATTCTGGTTTTAGCTGTTTTCACCACTAAGGTCTAACTGGTGGCCATGTTTCATTTTATTCATGGCCATTTTCCGAGTACATTATAGATGCACACTGGCTCGAAACCTGAAAGAGAAATATCTAAAACCAGCAATGACTGGAACTAATCCTAAGCTATTAGAGGAGGAAAATACACTAATGCAAATAACAGGTACTTAGCTGCTGGAGCTTTGTGCAGACGTGTCTGGAAGCATTGAGCCAGATATGGGTAGACAGGTGTGCAGGGCATTATGGGAGAGGAGGTGGAGATTCGGAGCCAAAACACCTAGATACCAGCTTCGGATCTGATAACTCACAGGTTGAGACAGAAGAAAGATGACAGCACAGATCTAGCATTATTTTGTAAGTGCATAACTGTCATTCTTCCCTTTTTGATTTCTTTTCTGTACATCCTCCACTGATATAGCTCCTCTGTCTCCAGTAGGCAGTTATGGAGCTCTGTTCTATCACTTGTATACTGTCAAAAAATTGAAATAAAATTCTTCTAGGGTAGAGCACGTTGAGGAAATTGTTAAGCTACTGATGCCGTACCTTTTTCAGTTTTCATGAATTTGACAGCTTTACTACCCAAAGGAAATGTTGCCATTTAACATCTTCAAAGTGGTGGATCAGCCTTCTTTTCCAAGGTAAATGAATTTGTCCACCGCTCTCCTGGAGTATTACTGCAAATGCCTTATATTATGGGTGTATAGATGACTTTTAGACTGGAATCTCTCTCTATTCCTCTGTAGGTCATTGAAAATGAGACATTCAGTATTTAAAGATTTCATCAATCCTTGCAGCTAGGACAGTTGTTGCTACAGACAGAGCAGCATAACTGAAATATTTGTGAACAAAGAGGCATACAGTCCTCACAGCTACTCAGCCCAGCTGTAAATGTTTGGGAATCTGTGTTAACAGAAGAATCAGAATCCGTAAGCTTTGTCTGAAAGATGGCAGTGAGCAGGAGAATCTTGTTGGCTTACAAATGGTAGTAGAATAGGCAAACATATGCCTTTTATTTTCTAGTGTTAGGGCCTATTTTATTTCACCTACTCCCTTGATTCCGAATGGGCTTGTGGAAGTAAATCCTTGACCAGGCTCACCCTCCCCCCTGATAACTTCATTGTAGCAAAGGATGTGTTTAGTGATACTGTTGATGTATGTGATAACTAAGCCATCATGGAAAGTGCCTCAGATGGAGGACATCCTTTATCAGTAAGGTGACAGAGTACTTCATACGTGTCTTAAGGCGCTTCACATCTGAATGATTATCCCCCATTAACCTGGCTTATTCTTTTCTGAGTGTATGGTACATCAGATGTTGGAACATTTTACAAAGGAAATACTTGCTCACTAAGTGACATAACTTCTTATGATGGGTAAAACCATAATATAGAGCCCGAGTGCTCTAGTTACTTTGTAGGGGCAGGGTGAAGTTTTAACCGAGTTTGCTGTTTATCGTTTAAAAAGTACCCTTTTGATGCTAAGCAGTGCGACCTCAGTATGGCTGTGGTCATTTCAAAAGTCTGCATATGCTGTCTGTTGTACGTGAACCTGTAGGATACGAAGTTTTCACAATTTCTCATGCTGTAAATCTGAAATCAGACAGTAGTGAGAAGTTCTAATCCTTTCTGTTGTCCGCTATCATGTGGCAAGGAAAGTGGTTAAACAGCACTGGTAGCTTGACCATCTGTCTTACGCCTTCCAGGCATTAATAGTAAATGATACAAGACCTAAGGCCTCCAGGTCTGGCTTTTTCAGCAGCAGTGGTTCCGGGCGAAGCTTCCATGGCTCTTGAGGGAGCTCCTTTTGCCTGACTTGTTATTCTGTATTGATAGGTCATTTTCCAGATCATCATATGTTTGCAGTGTTGAGCAGGGAGGCTGTGCTTGGGGAGCCCCATGCTGACATTGTCACTAAGGCATTTGTTGCCACAAGCATTATAAGGTCCCAAAAGTAAACAAGGAATGGGCCTTGAGACCTAAGACGTGTCACTAGATCTGAACTTTGGCCCTGGGGAGATTCTGTTCTGTCAGAAGTTAGTTTGCTTACTTGATGCCAAGGTATTAGATCCATATTGCCACCTCTTTTCAGATGTATGGCCTTCAGGTACTTTTGTGCCGTTGCTTACCTTTGAGATCTTGTTCAGTACATGTGGGTGGATAGCCTAGAAGGTGATGGGAGAGCACTGTGTAGCAGTTCACTCAGACCTCTTTGCTGTTGATGTGGATTCCCTAACTGACTCTTATGTATGCTTCATACTGTATGATGCTTCAAAAATAGCAACATGGCATCAGCCTAACATGTGTCCTGGTGTTGGCCAGTTGTACATTTGTTTCACCTCCTCCTCCTTGTAGCATATGAAGATTAGAGGGTTGAGGCTGGGGAGTAGAAGGTGATTAGAAGTGGGAAGGTCACACTTTGTTGGAAAGGAGGGACAGTTGTCTTCCTCATTTGGATTACTTTCTGGGAATAATTCCTTTGTGGAAGCTTCCTGCTTGCTGAAATGTAGTCTGCAGTGGCAAGTAATCCTTTGGCTGTCCATTAAAAACATTTCATTTTGTGTCTGGAGCAAAAAGATGCTTTGTAGCCTGGAAACACCTAGACTTTGGACTCTCATCGCACAGGAAGATCAAACACAGTTTTTTTCAAAGTAGACCTGTCCTTTGAATAGATATGCTTAAACACATTATTTTATCTTTGGGAGAAATTATAAGAATAAGTCATAACAGTTAGGGTTGTGTCTCCCCTTAACTGTATTATCTCTCAGGTAGAAATTTTGAAAGTACTGGCTTTTCCTTCAGTTACCAGCACAGGTCTTATGCTGGAATGCTTTGGTACAGGTAGGCATTTGCATGGCTTCATTATATATTCTAGGTTGGTATCCTTTCTATGTAATTCTGACTTTTTTAACTGAGAGGATTTTTACTGACCAGTTTATCAAAACGTTGGTTTCACTAGATGTCATAATAGTGATATAAGGATCAGTTAGTCCTTGTGGTTAATCCCTGTTGCAAGTTAATATAAATAGGATGCAGGATGGTATTTAATTATTAGCTGAAGGCGGCTGAGTGCCGTCTTGCTTTGCATAAATAAATACTTGTAATACCAAATTTCTATTTGTTTGAGGGTAAAAGTATGCATTACTGGTGATGTGCAGGTGCGCAAGTGTTGTGATTTCTTTTCACATTTAGTTATTCCATTGTCTCTAGAATATGTTGGTATAAGTATGTAAAGCATGGAGAGTGGTAAAAGGGAGGGAGATAAGGCTATTTAAATAATGTAAGGCAGTTTCAAAAGTTGACAGGGAAAGTAATTGTTGCAGAAACTGCCTGATGTTCTTCATCTCACATTGCTGCAGTCATAACCTGTGGGTAGTCCGCTGTCCTCGGTCGGCCCGAATACCAAAGTGTTAGGCTGGCGTCGGTCATGGTCGCTCAGATCTGACATCAGTACGCCGTGGTACTAAAGCGCATGACCGACGCCATATCCTCAGTCTTTCTTGCCGCATGGTCCGAAGCAGAAGCAGCGTTTTGCAAGTGCCGTTCGGTGTCCTGAAATTTTCGTATTCTGAGTTTCAGACCGAAGACCAAGTTGGGCTAAGTACCCCGTTGGGGAATATTTTTGTCTTTTCTTGCCTCAGTTAAATCTGGATGTCAGAAAAAGTGAATAATTGTATTTCTTGTGGGAAACAGATACCTCATAGGGATTACCACTCTCTTTGTATTCCTTGCTTGGGGCCTGAGCACGACGTAGTCGGGTGTCGCTTTTGTGCTAGATTTAATAAGCGCACCATTAAACGCAGGTTAGATTGTGCTAGGCTTGTATTCGGTAAGCGGTGTAATTACAATATGCCGTCGGATCTTCCGACGCCCGCTACCGCTAAGAAGCGTAAGGAAAAATCGTTAAAGTCCAAGCAGGATGAGTCGTCCGTTACGGACGCCAGTTCTTTAGAAACTACGGTGGAATCTGTGGATCCAACCGAGGTTTCAGCTGAGTCTCAGGGGGAGCCTTTAGTTTTGCAGGATGTGGCCTCTCAGGAGTCGGGTCAGGCTGAGGGGGCCTCTCAGGTTTCTGTAGTCCCTCCTTTGCATAAGGTGGTTAGGCCTTCTACTTCTGTCTCTAAGGTTCCTTCCAAGGTCAGGCCTGGTTTGTCTTCCTCTGGCGTCAGCCCTAGTTCTGCAGGTTCTGTACCTAAAAAGCATATGCTGAAAATGGCAAAAGATTTAATTACCTTAATCAGGGGTTCTTTGCCCCCTCCAGATAAGAGGCCTAGGGTAGAGCCAGAGGTGGAAGGATTAGAGCATTCTTCAGATTACTCGGAGTCTTCGGCTGAAGACATTCAGGATTTTCCTCCTTATTCTGATTCAGATGCAGAGGATTCTAGTCCTTCTGCTCCCCCCCAGAGGATTTTTCTTTTTCTGAAACTCTGCATTCCATGAGAGATCATTTTAAGTGGGAAGGTCAGGATTTCTCTGATTCTAGAAAGAGACTTAGGGAATTTTTGTTTTTACCACAGCATAGACCCTTGGCTATACCCCCTGTTTTGGATGTTGTTCAGGATGTTTTCTCTGAAGCTTCCCTTAATCCTGATTCTTTGCCTCCTGCCCCGGTCAAGACAGACAGGTATTACAGAGTGCCTGAGGCTCATAAATATTTGTATAAAAGCCCGAGAGCTGACCCAGAAACTATTAGCCAGGGACCTAAGGGTGTCAGGGCTTCTGTTGTACAGAATCCAGTTCCTATGGATAAAGATTCTAGAGCTTTGGATAGGTGGGATAAAAAAGTGTATACCTCTTCCACTCTAGCAATGAGGGCTTTGAATTGCCAGTTTCATATGCTGAAGTACCAGAACTTTCTCCTGAGTCAGTTGAAATCTAAGGTAGATGCTTTGGCAGAGGGCATTGAGTGTAAGGAATTGCAGGATTTAGTTCATGCCTCTGATCAGGTGGGTAAACATTCTTTGCAGTGTGGTTTTGATGCTCTTCAGGCCTCTTCCAGGGTGGCTGCCACTGGATCAGTTATTCGTAGGCACGCCTGGCTTAAGGATCAGAATTTGTCAGAGCATGTTAAAGCTCGAATTTTGGATGCTCCCCTTCAGTCTGAAGTTCTGTTTGGTTCTCCTGTGGAGTCAGTTTTGAAGAAAATGGAAGACAAAGCCAAGTCTATGCAAACAGTTAAGGATTTTTTACAGGTGCAGCCCCCTAAGTTTAGCAGAAATTGGCCTACTAAGGGATGGGCTTATCCTTCTTCTGATTTACAGTCTAGGGGCAGATCTAGACGTGGTAGGGGCAGAGCTCATGCTCAAGGTTCTTTCCGACCTAGGACGTGGAGTTCCCCTGCACAATCTTCAGGTGAGGGCAGGGGTCAGCCTTTTCGTAAACAGACCCAATGACCTGTATCTCCAGCTGCCAGATCCCTCCTGTCTGGCAGCTCCTCTGGGAGGAAAGTTGGCACATTTCAGAAAAAATTGGCTTTTGGTCACTCAGGACAAATGGGTGTTGGACATTATAGATCGAGGCTACAAATTTTATTTTCACACCTTGCCTCATTTCAAAGGCATGCCAGACATTCCTTCTCAGCAAAAGATGGAGGCTCACAAACAGATTGCTTTACTTCTCAAAATGGGGGCTATCCAGAGGGTCCCTCCGTCAGAAGTGGGCCTAGGATTTTATTCTCGCCTGTTTCTTGTACCAAAGAAAGGAAACACTTGGAGGCCAATTCTGGATTTGTCTATTCTCAACACATACCTGGACATTCCAAAATTCAAGATGTTAACTTTGCAACAACTTCTACCTCTATTAGGCAAAGATCACTGGATGGTAACTCTGGATCTCAAAGAGGCTTATCTTCACATTCCTATCAGGCCCAGCTGCAGGAGGTTCCTGCGTTTTCGGGCTGGGGCTTTACATTATCAGTTCTCTGCATTGCCCTTTGGCTTATCTACTGCGCCCAGGGTGTTCACAAAGGTCCTGGCACCGGTGATAGCCTTCTTAAGGTTAAGGGGAATACAAATCTATCCTTATTTGGACGATTGCCTGATTCTGGCTCAAGACAAAGTCGAGTTACTTCACCATCTACAGTATGTTATGGCAGTGTTAAGGTGCCTAGGGTATTCTGTGAACGAAACAAAGTCCAGTCTAGTACCCTCTCAGGACATGTGCTTTCTGGGTGTGAGACTGAATACAGCTTCTCAGATGGCATTTTTGACCCCGGACAAACAAAGAAATCTTACCCTTTTCTTCCAGCAATTGTCTCTACGGTCCAGGCTGACTGCAAGGACAGTCCTTCAAGCCTTGGGGTTCATGACATCTTGTATTCTGGTGCTTCCCAATGCCAAACTGCATATGAGGAAGCTACAATGGTATCTCAAAAGCGTATGGACTCAACACTGCCACGATTTGGACACTGTCATTCAGATGATACCTTGCCTCCAAAGGGAATTTTTGTGGTGGGCTCAGGAATGTCACCTAAACAAGGGACTCTCTGTGACCCGACCAGAGGCGAGTCAGATCTTAACGACAGATGCCTCAGACATGGCCTGGGGAGCACACTTCAATGGAAAATGGGTTCAAGACACGTGGCCTGCCAGACTACAACATTTGCATATCAACATGAAGGAGATGTTAGCAGTCCAATTTGCATTGATGGCTTTCAAGGATTTACTTCACCCAGGACAAGTGTTGATTCAGACAGACAACACAACAGTCATGTGGTACATCAACAAGCAGGGGGGTACCCATTCGTACCCTCTTTGCAGACAAGCTATGATTTTGTGGGAGACTGCTCTCAGTTTGCACCTCACCCTTCAGGCAAGGTTTCTGCCAGGAGCACAGAACTCCTTAGCAGATGTTTTGAGCAGACAGATGGTGGATCCCCACGAATGGAAATTGGATCCTCATGTCTTTCAACAGTTGACGGTGGCATGGGGGACTCCAGACATAGATCTGTTCGCTTCTCCTCTGAATTACCAACTGCCAGAGTTTTGCACAAAGATGTTTCACCCAAAAGCTTGGAAAGTGGATGCTCTATCATTCAGTTGGAACAACCTTCACGTTTATGCCTTTCCCCCTCTGCCTCTCCTTCCCAAGGTGCTCCTAAAGGTCAGGCAGGACAAGCCTTGCATGATTCTGATAGCTCCAGATTGGCCACGGCAGCACTGGTACCCTCTGCTGAGGACTTTAGTACGGGAGCCTCCTTGGCCTTTGCCATTAATTCCACACCTTTTGTCCCAGGCAAGCAATCATTTCCGCAATGTCAGGATTCAGTCCCTGCATCTGACAGCCTGGCGTATTCTGTTTTAGACCCTGGGGGGTCGCAGCTTCCTCAACAAGTTTTGAATGTCATTTTGGAGGCCAGACGGCCTAGTACCAGGAAGGTTTATGCTGATAAATGTAGGAGATTTTTTCTTTGGAGCAAAACAAAGAGTTTTGATGTTTCAGTGCCTAATTTGAGTGTTTCACTTCAGTATCTTACAGAATTTTTAGACAAGGGTTTGTCTTTCTCCTCTGTTAAAGTTCATGCTGCAGCCATTTCTGCTCACTATGACTGTGACCCGCCATTATTCTCTCACCCTTTGTTCAAGCAATTTCTTAGAGGGGCAAAGAACATAAGACCCCCACGTAGAGCTCCTACTCCTTCCTGGGATCTCAATTTTGTGTTGGAAAAGCTCACTTTACCTCCTTTTGAACCTGCAGCTACTTCAGAGTTGAAGTTTTTGTCTTGGAAGACTGCTTTTTTGTTGGCCATTACGTCTGCTCGAAGGGTATCTGAATTACAGGCTCTAATGGCAGTTGAACCCTTCCTGGTATTTCATAAGGATAGGATCTCACTACGTACTAATCCTACTTTTATGCCTAAAGTTGTTTCTAATGTGGCCTTAAACCAATCTATTAATCTGCCTACATTTTATGCTGATCCCCAAAATAAGGGGGAGAAAATTTTGCATTCTTTGGACATTCACAGGCAGTTACGTTATTATTTGAGCAGAACTAAAGGGTTCAGGCAGTCCCAACAGTTATTCATTTCTTTTGCCTTGGGATCTCAAGGAAAACCTGTTTCAAAACAAACTATTTCTAAGTGGATTGGGCATTGCATTGCTTTCTGTTATTCTCATCATGGTAAGGAGGTTCCGGCTGGAATCAGACCTCATTCCACTAGGGCTACTGCCACTTCTTCTGCTTTTTTAAGGGGAGTAGCTACTAAGGATATTTTGGAGGCAGCTACCTGGAGTTCAGTGCACACTTTTTCTAAACATTACCATCTTCCTCTTTATTCCAAATCTAGGGCTGGGTTTGCCACTGCAGTTTTACAGGGCATGTTAGCAGCTCCTAATGCTATCTGATTTTACCAACCTCCCTTTACCTTTGCTTTGGGATTCTACCCACAGGTTATGACTGCAGCAATGTGAGATGAAGAACATAGTACAGTTTTGTACCTACCGTAAATGTAGATGTTCGAAGATCCACATTGCTGCAGTCTAATTTACCCTCCCTCCTTCCCCTCTGTAGTTTGGGGTGGTTGTGTGGTTTGTGGTGTATCTATTGTTGCTATTTTGGTGATTGGGTATTTTTCTATTTTTGGCTATGGCCTTTCTTTTTAAGGCCTTCTGACATCTGGGGCAAGAAAGACTGAGGATAGGGCGTCGGTCATGCGCTTTAGTACCACGGCGTACTGACGTCAGATCTGAGCGACCATGACCGACGCCAGCCTAACACTTTGGTATTCGGGCCGACCGAGGACAGCGGACTACCCACAGGTTATGACTGCAGCAATGTGGATCTTCGAACATCTACATTTATGGTAGGTACAAAACTGTACTTTTTTGGAGTTGTTAGTGATGAGGCGTCAGCCTGTGGTAGCAAATAACAGGATGTGTTAACATGAATGTGGATTCTGAAGAGCATGATGCATTGCATGTGCAGCTTGGTAAGTTTGTGAGTAAGTTTGAAAAGTTGTAGTGAAGGAATTTAAGAATTTGTTACTTTACTGGTGGCAGCCACCGAATGGCTGACTCAAGCTGTGTTTTAGTTGCTACATAAAGTAAGGAGAGTGATAATTTCAGGAAATACAGATGTGCCGCCTCCATATTGAGATTACTCATTCTGATATACATGGCTCACAGTTTGAATATTTTGGAATGAATGTGACAGTTGCAAACTGGCAAATGTTCCTTTTTATGGAAAGTGATCATTTAAATGGCAGCTGGTAGTTGTCCTTGTACTTAGGCTGGATGGAAGTGAAAATATGGGATCTAATGAAAGGGAGTGCATTGTAAACTCCAGTAAAAATCTAGAGGCAAAATAAAGTGCTTCCCCATCTGATGGGAGAGTTTAATGAACTTAATACTAGACTGATACTCCAGTAATGGAATCAAGTAGTTTTAGTTTTGCTAAAGGAAGAGGAGGATTTGTGTAGACCATGTTTCTACAAGTTATTCTAAGCCTTTTATGTTCATTGTAGCCAGCACCAAACAAATTGTTTTCCACCATTAATGTGTTGGAGGTAGTAGATATTTGATAGTGTATTGAAAGCAGGGCTCTTAATGAAGACTGTGCAAGTGAATAAGGATGAGTTTGTAACAATTTGGGTGTGGAGAAGGCTTTTATTTATTTTACATTTGTTGCCTGGGATTGTCCTACTGAACTGAAGAGCGCATTTTCAGCGGAGGCCTGGGGAGAAAAACTCCAACAATTTTCATTATAAATTAGCATTAAACAGCAATGTTACAGGATTATTACAAGGCATTAAGTAGCAATACAATGTTGTACCGTGTCAATAATCAGGAGTATAGCAATAGCATAACTATTTCAAGATGTATAAAAAGAAATGTCATTAAGATGAGTATGGTTTTGGGGGTAAGTGGTTACAAAAACCCAGTTTTATCATAATGTAGTTGCATGAAGGCAAGACAATTACAATAGAATGTTTCTCTGAGGCGATTTGCCTAATAGATTTTAGAAGACTGTAGAAAGAGTAGTCAAAGGAAGATTAGAGAGAGCTAGTGAGAAGAGTGAGTTAAGGGCAGAAAGTAGATTAAGGTATGAGAAGTAGGGGATGTTTAAGGAGGGGAGAGTGCAGTGGCAGGACCAGTGACTTTTAAAGTGCTCTTTGGTGGCTGTCTTAAATTGTTTAGGATATAAGGGTCCTGATTTCTAGTGGGAGCCTATTCCAGGCAATAGTGGGGTGATAGCTGTACATGTTGCATCCAAATTTAGACTTGGGTTTGTAGATTTGTAGATTTGTAGTAGGTCTTAGTTAGAGCTTCGGATAGGTCTGGAGGGAGAATAATGGGAGATGAGAGGGGATAGTGCCAGGCAGTAGGAAGGCTGGTATAGGATAGAATGGATGATCTGGAGCTGAGAGAGAAGAAGCTGGTGGTTTTGAAAGAGTGCAATGCTATAATCTGGTGGGGTTTCTACTTGTCTTTGTGTTTAAGAAATACTTTTGAATTGACTATGGCAATAAATTTAGTAGTTTGCATAAGGATACATGTAGGCCTTTTCTTCCCCTGAAAGTATTTCATGGGATCAGTCAGTGGTGTCTACTGTTAGCAGTTTTATTTGCACTGTTTTGAGCCATTCACTGCTAAAACAGACTAGAGTTGTGACCCTAAATTACGTACCAGTGTAAAAACTGAGACAAGGTCATGGGTTACTTTGTGAAGCATTCTGTATTAAATGTCGGAGTTATGCGAGATGAGAGCGCAAGACAGTTAAGACATGCAGGGAGTCAATGAATATGTTGAAATCTGATTTAAACCATGGAAGAAGGTTGGTTTGATGTTTGATTGGCAGAGACATGTATCAAACTTTTTGTGCCACCTTTATTACTTTTGCTTTCCAGTGTTTTTCACTGGACACTTGTCATGTTTATCTAGTCACTTAAAATATTGATATATTTTGTTTGGATAGTGAAAAATATAGGATGTCTTGGGAAAAATTTGAGATGGGTGAAGAGACTGGTGTTTTGGGAGTTCTGGCCCAATGTCTATAGCATGATGCAGTCCAGGTTAAGTGGAAATGACTGATTTAAGGGGGGTAACAGTGAAGAAACATTTGAGAGAGTTTGAGTTTACTCTGGGAGGAGAGGCAAATAATTTTAGGTATTGAAACAGACAGTGGGGACTCAAAAACAGATCTTAAATGAAGAGGACTTGAAGGCCTAGATAAATGTGCTTTTGCCTGTTGCATGTAGCTGCATAGGCATTTTAGGTGATGGGGGGGGGGGGTTGAGGCAGTGGAAGGAGAGTGAGTCTAAGCTAATGCCCTGGAAACAGCTGAGCTGTGGTGGTGTGTATGCCACCTGAAATCAACTATGATAAAAATGTAGTTGCAAATAATTCCCCGAGGTTGAAGTTTGATGGATTTTTAAGGATTGCTGAATTTCTGTTATAAACCAGTTGACAGGGAGAACATAACCTACACTAATGTTAATGGAAAGAAGTGGTGACCTGCCAGTGACTACAGTATAAAACGAAGGCTATTCCAGTGTGTTGAAAAGAAGGGTAGTAGACATAATCAGAGACTATATTCAGTTAGAGAGACAGAGACTGGGTGTTTAAAATCTGAGGATATGTATATTTTGCAAAGTATGTTACTAAATCCTGGAGGAATGGAACTGTTATGGTCCAAAAGTTTGAGGGTATTTCTACAGGCATGTCTAGCATGGGAAATATATGACACTGATGTGTAACATGAGAGCATATTTTTGATCTTACCAGACCTTAAATACATAAAATGTGTACTTTTAAGGGTAAGTAAGAAACATGCTTGACAGGACTATGCTACTGATCAAGTCACACATGTTTTTAGGTTGCTGTAAGCTGGAAGATCTGTCAAAAATGAATGGGTACAATTGTCATTGAGGAAATAATCAAACTCCCTTTTCATCATGGTTGACCACTTTCCCTGGAAATGTGACCCTGAAGGAGGTGTTAACTCATTCGGGGTTGTGTGGGAAATTCCTCTAGAGTATATGCAAAACAGTCAGAGGAACAGTATTTTTAATGAAATTTACAGTGGTCAAATTCAACCAAACAGGAACCTGACAAATTTGCTCTAAATTTTAACAGATCCATGAGAATTGACATTAATGATCGTGATAATGACAGCAGTCAAGAAAGTATAAACTAGGGAAACACTGTTAAACTTAAACAGGTGTTTTGTGTTGGATAGTGAAAAGAGAGTAAAAATGTGAAAAAATATTGTTTGTATTTAGATAGTAGTTGGAGTGTACAGACAAAAACAGGGAACTTTGTTCATCTCAAGAATCCATGTACTGCCATGTAAATTAAAGTATAGATTTTGTTTACCCTAGCAGTCAATTAAGTGTGGAATAGAGACTTCCTTAACTTAAAGAAATTAAATTGTGTAATGAGACTTGCCTTCTGACGTTATTGGAAGAATGATATGTTTCAGCATGAGTGAATGACTGGCAAATGCCAAGGAGACTTGGGGTGCTGACGCATAAAAATCACCAAGGGATTTGAATGATTTTGTTTTTCTTCTGTGGGCCTTTCATTGCATTTATTATGTTTAAGGTTTGTAAAAAATGTGGTGAGGAATGTTATATTCCAGTGTAACAGAAGTCTTATAAGAACTAAACCAGCGAAAAGTAATACAGTTGGATGAAGTTAAGCAGGAGTTTGGACTGCATGATAGAGAGAGCCTTCCTCAAGGATTGATAATGGAGTATAGGCTAAGTCAAAGTGATAGAGGAGTACTAAGTGAGACCAGCTCTGGTAGAGTTTTTAGCTGATTTTAGAATATAAGGTACTGTTAAACACACCCTACTACTTAGCTTCTTTTTATTTTTGCATGGAAATGTTTGCAGGAACATTTTTATACCTCAGCGTGACTTGAAGATTTTTCCTCGGGTAGATGTCTAATACTGAAGATGTTATGGGGAGGAGAAAGGATATTGGAAATATATTTTTAGGTATGTAACAAATTGGAGGATTCTAAAAATTATCTATAGTGTGCAAAAATTTGAGGGAATGCATTTATTTATTTGCATTTGTTTACTGGGAAAGTTGGACTGGGCAAGGGAAATGCTCTTTTTCAACAAAGCCTGGGGATCAAAGCACCAGAAGATGCATTTGTAAAACAGTTTACAGGTTGGTTGAGTATAGCCAGATTTTACATATCAAAAATAGCTAAATTAGTTGCAACATAACATCTAAGGTACACAAAGATGATGTACAAAATGCATTTGAAGGTTAGTAAGGAAATGATTGTTTTGAGCTGGGACATAGCATCTGAATTGCCTAGACATAGGAAGATTTTACTTTTGACTGCCAACAGCATTCATTATTTTTGGTAACAACTAGAGAAGTGTAAATCAAAATCATTGAATATTGTAAAGAAGATGAAAGAACCAAAGTTGGGATCTTTACAAAAGGAAGGGAGCAGATTTCACAGAAAACTCTGCATGCAGTTTTCTCATAAAATCTATTCATGCTTGGGAGGAAGAGATTAATGGGCAGCAGGAACTGAGTAATTTATTTAATCCTAGAGTAAATTAAATTGTTAAAGAAAATACATGTATACTGTGTTACAATAATAATGGAAACTTCTCATGTTTTTTTCTTTTCCATTAGTGTATGTGAACTTGTATTACAACTGAAAATGTGATTTAATTAAGATGTTACATTTCAAGTGTCTCATATTTAACAGAATGTGCCACTATCATAGGTAAGTACTAGGCTAGCTGTCCCTTGTGGGCCATTTGAAGCCTAGCCAGTTTCCCTTTTGTGCTTGAAATACATTATCCGATTCCCCGTTTGGTTATAGATTGGCTTTGCCCATCCCAAGGTGGATAATTACATATTACCCCTAATGAGAGTAACTGGGATCATACCATAGATAATTTGAGGGGACCCACACCTGAGATAAAGCATTTAGGAGCTGCCTTTGTCCATTAGCAGTACAGAGTATAGTCCTTGGGTAAATTTTGTGTTTCCCATCCATAGATCTAAGTTGCATTTAAAAACGTACATGAATGAGCTTTGCTTTATGCTGGTGGGGAGTCTGTTCCACATCCTAAACGTTGTTCATGCCAATTTAAAAGCTTCATGTTTGTATAAGGATTTATACATGCATACGGTGGTGGTGCTGCGGTAGCGTTGTCACCTCACAGACGCTGTCCGGTTCGATTCTCAGCTAGAGCGTCTTCTGCGTGGAGGCATGCGTGAATGGGCGTACCTTCGTTGAAGGTTGTGCGTCAGGGCTGGCAACTCGGCACGTAAAAATCAACTGCCAATCATTAGCGGACCGGAGTTCTGCTGTGGCGACCCCTAACCGGGAAAAAACGAAAGATACAACAACCACCAGATGTCAATTGTTTTGAGCAAAATGTACTGGAAGGTTAAAGTGTATTGGTTATGTTATATGTGGGTAATAAACCCTTGAAGCTGGTTATAACCTCTTTATCATATATAGAACCAAATTATACATTTTTTGATGCAGAAAGTGCATTGTTTGCAATTTTGTTGAGAAGGCGAGCTCCTGTTTTCCCCCCTCAAAGATGAAAATGCCTGCCATGAAATCATGAAAGACCAAACCCACAATGCCTCATTTAATGTACAGGTTAGTGTATTTTTATGCTAAATGTATCAGCAGTAGTTTTTCTTCCTAGGAAGTCACTTTATCAACTAGTTCTTGTAGGTAGAGCACTTCACTGTGAAAATAAATCTTGGTCATATAGTAGTCAAACCACGATTTAAGTATTTCCTTTTCCAAATGGGTAAGTTGTTTCTGTGCACCCATAGTACATTGCAGTTGTATGCAAATCAGTGCCCATTACCTGCCATGACAATTTTTTTTTTTTAAAAAATCACACTATTAACTTTGTGTTTATATTAAAAAAACAAACAAAAAAAAAACACACTTGTATCTGTTAAATGGGGAATGTTATGAAAAATGAAAGTTTTTGGAAAGTAAAGATGCTTCTGAAAGTGACCAATACACTTAATGGATGGTGTACAGTTAACTATTTTTCTAAACACTTGTTTAATTTAGGAATGACTTTAAGACTGTATTGCATGTTTATGTTAATGATGGTGAGCTGCAAGTAAATGAGAGCGTACTGAAAATAACTATTTTTCATGTATGTCTTTTTCTGTTTGAACATCTCTGTGAGGTTTCCAGTTTGTGTGGCAAAGTCTGTCTGCAGATCTGATTAAACTATTCAGAGTTCACTTCACATACAGTGTCTTTTCTATCTTTGCATAGATCACAATCTTTGCAGCTGTGAACACTGTAAAAAAGTTCAAGCAGGCTGCTGAACATCACAGGCAGAAAGTGTTAGCATTTTTTTCTGAGAAGAGGTTTTGATCTTTGGAAGAAAAAGTCTTAAAATGAAACCTGATAGTGGCTGTTAAATCGGGAAGAGGATACCAAGATATCTCCTTGCTGTTGGATATATATATATGTGTGTGTGTGTGTGTGTATATATATGTGTATATATATATATATATATATGTATGTATGTATATATATATATATATATATATATATATATATATATTTAGAGCTAGGAATTTGGATTTTTTTTAAACAGTTTTGGTGCCTTAACTCAATAAAACATGCATGTAAGATCCAGAAGTCTCACTTTCTTGAGGTAGTGTTGGTAGTATGAAAGATGGAGTTTAAGATATCCATGGGGGGTTATAACCTGAAAGTCTGCAACCTTCCAAGACTGCCCTTAGCCAGTCCATAGATATGCACTTGTTATGGTCCTCCTTTGACAGAGATAGATTATAAAAGGGGTAGCAAAGGAGATGCGTGTAGTTACTGAAGAGTAGCAAAGGAAATGCGTGTAGTTACTGAAGAGGAATATTTTTTTCTTGCATTAATACTTTACTGAGAGAGAGAGAGAGAGAGGTAGGACAGAGTTTTGGCTTGGAACATCAACGCCAGCCTCCGTAGCTGTGAAGGCCATTCAGATACGGGAAAGGCAAGAGCTTCTTCTCTTATCAGATTGACTGTAAATTTCTTTGTTTTTCAGCGCCGCTCTCCTTAATACATTTCAAGGCATGAATAGTTATTTGCCACCTTCCTACTATCAATTTAATTGAGATCTTTAATGTTGTTGGAGGAAAAAAATGACCCATCTCTTACTACCTTTCCTAAAAGGAGAGACTCTCCCGTGCTTAAGTTCCTAGAATATGTAGTGTGAGTGGGTTCCTTTATTTAAAACAGTCCAGGGTTTATGGTACAAAAATTCAAGGTATCCTGATTCAGAACCACTGGCCTGTAAGGTTTGATAGGGATATTCTTTAAAATTAGATCCTGCACTTTTAACATTCCCTGCAGTTTCTTAGGCACCTGGTACACCTTCAATTATTGCAGGTATTTTGCCTTTTTACAATGGAAGGGAAGCTTTTGGCTAGGTATTGTATAAAAGTTTATACTCTCATTATTTATTTATTTTTTTTTTGGTTTTCGGGATCAGATGATGGAAAAAAAGTAGCTTGTCATAACCTTATGAAAACAAGAGTTGCTTTCTAAAATCAGAAGGTCTGTATCTCTCGATTTTCAGGCACTAATATGCATACTCAGTGCAGTTGATGTGGCTACCAGAGTTGCTGTGACTGGTACAGTAACACAGTCTTGGTTTGTTAGCACCGGAGGACATTAAGGCTCAAATCTTAGATGCTTTATTTACATGAAAATTCCTCTTTGGCCTTTCTACCTTAGGGCATTTAAGTTGCAGAAGGAAAAGATATGTTTAAGGGAATGGCAGCAAGAGAAATATTTTCTAGTTCCCTTTATTTGCTTATAGGAATTATCCCTCTTCCATTATCTCATTCACTCCAGTGGAGCTCTGGAAGTTTGCACTGTAACTTCAATGGGAGAAGTCTAAGCCGTTTGACAGAATCAAATGAAGTCCTCATATTTCAATCAAATGTTCTTATCTTTGGAACCATAGGGGTTATGAAAGAAATATAAATGGCATACTGTTCAGCGCAAACTATTTTCATAGTGGTAGTATTCTTTAGTTCCTGGGTCTTAAAGTGAATCTTGTAAGTCGCAGCAAACACAGTAACTATTACATTTGTAATATTTTGTAAAGAACTTACAATATCTCAGCAACCGCTCAAGTTACACACATACTGTCAGCAGCATTTTATTCAGCTGAGAGCTTTCATACAAGGCTAAGGAGTTCTGTCTATGTGTGTTGGTTGTTGTGGTATTTGGAAAAAATGTGAATATTACATCTATATAAATTAATATACTAAAACGAACAGTTAATATCTCGTTACCCGCACTAGACAGCAATCAAATGTTAATGCAGTTGAGTTTACCATTATGTACGCTTTAAGATGAAATCCTTTAAAACCTTGTAGATAGCATGGATGTTCTTCATCTCACATTGCTGCAGTCCTTACACTTGGGTAGTCTGCTGTCCTCGGTCGGCCCGAATATCAAAGTATTAGGCTGACGTCGGTCAAGGCGCTTAAGACTGACATCAGGACATCAGGGTACAAATGCGCATGACCGACGTCATATCCTCAGTCTTTTTTGCCGCATGGTCCGATGCAGAAGCAGCGTTGCAAGTGCCGTTCGGCGTTCTGAAATTTTTCGAATTCGGAGTTTCAGACAGAGTCAAAGTTGGCTAAGTACCCCTTTTTGGAATATTTTAGTTTTTTCTTGCCTCAGTGGTTTACCGGATGTCAGAAAAAGTGAATAACTGTATTTCTTGTGGGAAGCAGATACCGCATAGAGATTATCATACTTTGTGTATTCCTTGTTTGGGGCCTGAGCACGACGTTGTTGGGTGTCGCTTTTGTGCTAGGTTTAATAAGCACACTATTAAGCGAAGGTTAGATTGTGCCAGGTTGGTCTTCGGGAAGCGGTGCAATTACAATATGCCGTTGGATGCTCCGATGCCCGCTTCTTCGAAGAAGCGCAAAGACAAGGCAGCTAAACCCAGGCAAGAAGAGTCATCCGTACCGGACGCCGGTTCTTTAGAGGCGTCAGTGGAACCGGTGGTTCCACCGGAGGCTTCTCTGGAGTCCCAGGGGGAGACTTTGATATTGCAGGATGTGGCCTCTCAGGAGGCAGGTCAGGCTGAAGGGGCTTCTCAGGTTACTGTACTCCCCTCCCTTCCTAGGGTGGTTAGGCCCTCTCCTTCTGTTTCCAAGGCTTCTCCCAGAGGCAGGCCAGGTTTAGCTTCTGTTGGTGTCACTCCTAGTTCTTCAGGATCTGTGCCCAAGAAGCACATGCTCAAAATGGCAGAAGATTTAATTACTTTGATTAGAGGTTCTTTGCCCCCTCCTGATAAGAGGCCTAGGGTGGAACCAGAGTTGGGGAGTTTTGAGCAGGTTTCGGATGTTTCAGAGTCTTGACTGAAGACTTGCAGGAGTATTCTCCTTATTCTGATTCTGATGTGGATGATTCTACTCCTTCTGCTTCTCCTCCAGAGGATTTTTCTTTTTCAGAGACTCTTCATTCCATGAGGGAACATTTTAAGTGGGAAGGTCAGGACTTCTCTGATTCCAGGAAAAGGCTTAGGGAATTTTTGCTTTTACCTCAGCATAGGCCTTTGGCTATACCACCTGTTCTGGATGTTGTGGAAGATGTGTTTGCAGAGGCTTCACTTAATCCTGATTCTTTGCCTCCTGCTCCTGTTAAACCGGACAGGTATTACAGGGTGCCTGAAGCTCATAAATATTTGTATAAGAGTCCTAGGGCGGACCCAGAAACAGTTAGTCAGGGACCTAAGGGTGTCAAGGCCTCTGTGGTAAAAAATCCGGTTCCTCCAGATAAAGAGGCCAGAGCTTTGGATAGATGGGGAAAGAAAGTCTATACTTCTTCCACCTTAGCTATGAGGGCTTTGAATTGCCAGTTTCACATGTTGAAATATCAAAACTATCTTCTTTCTCAATTGAAGTCTAAGGTAGATGCTCTGGCGGAAGGCATTGAGTGTAAAGAATTACAAGATTTGGTACATGTTTCTGAACAGGTGGGTAAGCATTCTTTACAATGTGGATTTGATGCTGTACAGGCCTCGTCTAGGGTGGCTGCCACTGGGTCAGTTCTTCGCAGGCACGCCTGGCTGAGGGATCAGAACTTATCTGACCATGTTAAGACAAGGATTTTAGATGCTCCTTTACAGTCTGATGTATTGTTTGGTTCACCTGTGGAGGCAGTTTTAAAGAAAATGGAAGACAAGGCTAAGTCTATGCAGACTGTTAAAGATTTTTGCAAGTTCAGCCTCCAAGTTTAGTAGGAATTGGCCTGCTAAGGGGTGGGCGTACCCTTCTTATGATTCACAGTCTAGGGGAAGATCTAGACGTGGTAGGGGTAGAGCTCAGGGCTCTTTCAGACCTAGAACAGGGAGTTCACCTGCACAGTCTTCGAGTGAGAGCAGGGGCCAGTCCTTTCGTAAACAGGCCCAATGACCTACCTTTTCAGCTGCCAGAGCCTTCTTGTCTGGCAGCACCTTTGGGAGGAAGGTTGGAACTCTTCAAAGAAAATTGGAGTTTAATTACCCAGGACAGATGGGTATTGGATATTATACACCAAGGTTACAGATTTTATTTCCATACCTTGCCTCCTTTCAAAGGCATGCCAGACGTTCCTCCTCAGCAAAGAATAGAGGCTCACAAACAAATTTCTCTGCTGCCTCAAATAGGGGCCATACAGCCGGTCCCTCTGCCAGAAGTAGGCCTAGGATTTTATTCTCGCCTGTTCCTAGTACCAAAGAAGGGGAACACGTGGAGACCAATTTTGGATTTATCTATCCTCAACACTTATCTGGACATTCCCAAGTTCAAAATGTTGACGTTACAACAGCTTTTACCTCTGCTGGGCAAAGATCACTGGATGGTGACTCTGGATCTCAAGGAAGCTTACCTTCATGTTCCTATCAGGCTAAGTTGCAGGAAGTATCTGCGTTTTCGAGCTGGGACTTCTCATTATCAGTTCTCTGCATTGCCCTTTGGCTTATCTACTGCGCCCAGAGTGTTCACAAAGGTTCTGGCTCCAGTGATAGCTTTCTTCAGGCTAAAAGGAATACAGATCTATCCTTATTTGGACGATTGCCTCATTCTGGCCAAAGGAAGGGACGAGCTTCTTCATCATTTGCAATATGTGATAGCAGTGCTAAGATGCCTGGGGTATTCTGTGAACGAAATAAAGTCCAGTCTAGTACCCTCTCAAGACATGTGCTTTCTGGGTGTGAGACTGAATACAGCATCCCAGCTGGCCTTTTTGACCCCGGACAAACAAAAGTATCTTTCCCTTTACTTCCATCAATTGTCTCATCAGTCCAGGCTGACTGCAAGGACAGTCCTTCAAGCCTTGGGGTTCATGGCATCTTGTATTCTGGTGCTTCCCAATGCCAAACTGCATATGAGGAAGCTACAATGGTATCTCAAAAATGTATGGACACAGCACTGCCAAGATATGGACACTGTCATTCAGATAATACCTTGCATTCAAAAGGAATTTTTGTGGTGGGCTCAGAAATGTCACCTAAACAAGGGACTCTCTGTGACCCGGCCAGAGGCGAGTCAGATTCTAACGACAGATGCCTCAGACAAAGCTTGGGGAGCTCATCTAAATGGAAAGTGGATACAAGACACGTGGCCTGCCAGACTACAACATCTACATATCAACTTGAAGGAGATGTTAGCAGTCCAATTTGCATTAATAGCTTTCAAGGATTTAATTCTTCCAGGGCAGGTGTTGATTCTAACAGACAACACAACTGTCATGTGGTACATCAACAAGCAAGGGGGAACACATTCTTATCCTCTATGCAGACAAGCAATGAATTTGTGGGAGACTGCTCTCAGTTTACAGCTCAATCTTCAGGCAAGGTTTCTGCCGGGAGCACAGAACTCCTTAGCAGATGTGTTGAGCAGGCAATTATGGATCCCCACGAGTGGAAATTGGATCCTCATGTATTTCAGAAATTGACAGTGTCATGGGGAACTCCAGACATAGATCTGTTCGCTTCTCCACTAAACTACCAGCTGCCAAAGTTTTGCACAAAAGGTTTCATCCCACAGCTTGGAAAGTGGATGCTCTTTCTTTCAATTGGAGCAATCTTCATGTGTATGCCTTTCCACCTCTGCCTCTCCTCCCAAAGGTACTCCTAAAGGTCAGACAGGACAAGCCAAAGATGATTCTAATAGCTCCAGATTGGCCTCGACAGCACTAGTACCCATTACTGAGAAGTCTGGTTCGGGAGCCTCCATGGCCTTTGCCTTCGATTCCACACCTGCTGTCTCAAGAGAACAGTCATTTACTCAATGTCAAACTTCACTCTCTTCACCTAACAGCCTGGCATATTCTGTTTTAAACCCTGGAGGGTCTCAGCTTCTGCAGCAAGTTTTGAATGTTATTTTGGAGGCCAGAAGGCCTAGTACACGGAAAGTATACGCAGATAAATGGAAGAGATTTTTATTTTGGAGTGCAGCAAAGGAATTTGATGTTGCTAAGCCTAATTTAAGTGTGGCTCTTCAATATCTTGCTGAGTTACTGGACAAAGGTTTGTCCTTCTCTTCTATTAAGATTCATGCTGCAGCAATTTCTGCTCACTATGACTGTGATCCACCATTGTTTTCTCATCCTTTGTTTAAGCAATTCCTTAGAGGGGCAAAGAATATAAGACCCCGCGTAGAGCTCCTACTCCTGCTTGGGATCTCAATTTTGTGTTGGAGAAACTCACTCTACAACCTTTTGAGCCTGCAGCTACTGCCGAGTTGAAATATTTATCATGGAAGACTGCTTTTTTGTTGGCCATTACCTCTGCGAGAAGGGTTTCTGAATTACAGGCCCTTATGGCAGTTGAGCCTTTCTTAATTTTCCATAAGGATAGGGTATCTTTACGTACTAATCCTTCCTTTATGCCTAAGGTGGTTTCTAGTGTGGCTTTAAACCAAACTATTCATTTGCCTACTTTTATGCAAACCCGCAAAATAAAGGGGAAAAGATTTTGCACACCTTGGATATACACAGGCAGTTGCGATATTATTTGAGCAGAACTAAAGGGTTCAGGCAGTCTCAGCAGTTGTTTGTTTCTTTTGCTTTGGGTTCCCAGGGCAAGCCTGTGTCAAAACAAACTATTTCTAAGTGGATTGGGTTTTGTATTGCTTTCTGTTATTCCCATCATGGTAAGGAGATTCCAGCTGGGATTAGGCCTCATTCCACTAGAGCTACTGCCACTTCTACAGCTTTTTTAAGGGGGGTGGCAACTAAAGATATTTTGGAGGCAGCTACTTGGAGTTCAGTGCATACTTTCTCTAAGCATTACCACCTTCCACTTCACTCTAAATCTAGGGCTGGGTTTGCCACTGCAATTTTACAGGGCATTTTGGCAGCTCCTACTGCTTTATAGTTTTGCCATCCTCCCTTACCTCTGCTTTGGGATTCTACCCAAGTGTAAGGACTGCAGGAATGTGAGATGAAGAACATAGTACAGTTTTGTACCTACCATAAATGTAGATGTTCGAAGATCCACATTGCTGCAGTCCAATTCCTCCCTCCTTCCCCTCTGTTGTTAGAGGCGGTTGTGTGGTTTGGGTTGTAAATATTGTGGATATTGTATATATTGTACATATGATTAGTGCAAGGGCGGTTGGTTGTTTTTTGCTGTCTTTTGGTTTTGACCTTTCTGTTTAGGGTCTTCTGACATCTGGGGCAAGAAAAGACTGAGGATATGACGTCGGTCATGCGCATTTGTACCCTGATGTCCTGATGTCAGTCTTAAGCGCCTTGACCGACATCAGCCTAATACTTTGATATTCGGGCCGACCGAGTACAGCGGACTACCCAAGTGTAAGGACTGCAGCAATGTGGATCTTCGAACATCTACATTTATGGTAGGTACAAAACTGTACTTTTTGGAATTATTGATGCAAATATGAACAAGCAATATTTGATACCAAAAGGCTTCAGTAGGAGGTAACAGGAGATGCACCTGGAGGCGTCCCTTGGATGTAATGTGTTACAATATCCCTCTTCCATTGTATCATCCCCACTAAAAACCTGTCCAACAACCTCTGTTCTTTGTGTCGTAAATGTAAACATTTGATGTCGTTAACATTCTAAGCGTTAGTGGAAAGTACTCTTGATGGTTTCTTAAGTGGTATCTTTGTAATGCCAGATCAATGTTGACAATGTAACTCTCAAGTCAGTACATTTTTGTGTATTTTTCAGTAATTTATACCTAGCATAGCTTATATGCCATAGGTTGGTACTAGGCTATCAGCCCAAGGGCCTACGTAAGCCTGGTCAACAAGGTTTCTTGGCTTACGCCACCCAAGAAAGTTATTTTCCTGTGCCACTGTCGAGCAGAGACACAGAAGTGATCCCCGGGGTGTATTTCCTATTTCCCATCCACTCATCAAGATTTTTCTTGAGTGCTAATGAAGAATGTTGCTTGACATAGATGGGTAGCCTGTTCCAGAATATGGGAAGTCTCTGGGATAGGAATCTATTCCTCCAGCATGTCCTGTTTATTGTGGTGACAAGGTTTAGGTCCCTAGAGCGTGTAGCTCGGAGGGATTGGGATTTCTTTAGGTGTAGCATGTCCAACAGCTTTGGGTTTGACACAGCTTTATATGTTAGGCAGAGATCACCTCCGAGTAGGATTTTATTATTCTGAGTTAAAGCAAACATGCGGGGCAGTCAAACTCTTGGATATCATTTTCAGTGATTTGTTTTCCTTGACAAAAATCACACCAGCAGTATTACAAACCACAGTATAATGTTGATGCTGCATAAGTAATGCAAAGCAAGTTTATATTTATTCTTGAATATTGTATTTGGGTGGTTAGGTATCCTATGATTGAGCAAGCATTTCAGAAACCTTTTTTACTCAAGTTTATGCATATTTTTTTCAAATTGTAAGCAGGATGTTTCTCAAATTAATGATATAAATTTACTTAATTCTTAAGTTTACCATAGTTGTAAAATATTGTTCCATCTTTAAACTAAAAAAATAATGTTTGAATTTGGTACCTCATCTTGCATGTTTGTTTCCTGATGCAGAGGCTTGGTTTGGTTTTTAGACCAAAGATCCATAGCTGTAGTTTATCTGCTTTTTCCCATGAGAAGAAATATTAGGCTAGTTTTGACCAGATTATTTTCATCATGTCCCTTCTGTGCAGTATCTAGTTCCATGTTATGGTAGATTTTTTTTTTTTTACTGTTTTAATGGTATATCTAGTTTTGTTTTTCTTAGAAGGACTGGTCATAGGTTCTTATGGACTGCATAGTGGGAGTGTTTGAAGATGTGCTGGCATTGCTAAAAATAAATCTTGCTGTATTTACGGGTTTAACAATAATGCTAGTGTTATTTTAACTTGTTACATGCTTCATACAGTTCTGATTAATAGGACAGTTAAGATGATTCACTTTTTAAGGCAACTTATAGATTACCTTGGTGATGCAACATATTTTTTGATGGTGGTGTGCGCCGTTTGTCACAGTAGCGCAGCAGGTAGTATGGTCAGCAAGAGATTACCTGGTTCAGTTCTCATCAGTGGTGCCTTCTGTGTGAAGTCTTCATGTCCTCCCTTGTGTGTGTGTGTATGTCTAATATGAAAAAAACAACCGCAGCAGGGGTAGCTACTTGGTGGTGTGAACACTGGCTCCAGGTGATTGTCACTGTTGATAAGTTGAAGTGACACCTTGACCCCATGTACAAAAAATTGGGAGAAAGGGGTTGTGGGTGGACGGATGCTCTGTTTGATAAACATCTCTCATACTCAGTGCACTTTAGTTATCCTGACAGAAATAACTGGTGCTGTATTCTTAATTAGTGGGTTATCGCAGCTGAAATCTAACTGAGGTATCAGAGCTTTATCTTCCTAGGATCATACGTCTGATGTATGACATCATCTCTTAAGCTTAGGGGTATATAGGCAGACATAGGAGTGTAATTCCTTAGAGTCTCTTACCTTCGGCCCAGTCACAGGTCATGTATCCGTCAGACTTATGGCAGTTTTGTTGCTGGCACCATTGCTTTGAGTAAACCAAACCTTCCTTTACCTTTCTAAAGTGTTTTGCTTACTGCTATTACATGTCATCTTGGAGGGATAAGTGCAAGTGCAGTAAGCAAATCCCCTACAGAGACTTGCATACCTAGTGTCTATTCTGCTTCAGAATGGAACACTACTACAAGGCCTTTTATGTTTGCCAATTGTTTGTACCTAAGGCATTGTGATCCCTTTTATCTTCGTTCAACACTTTTCTGGAGACCTAATGTTTGAAATGCTTAGCCCACTCTAAGATAGTGAATCCTGCTTCCTCAGACGTACCTCTACTGCTTAAGAAAAAGGTTAAAAGATGTAGGCCAGAGACTCATTTGGCTGTTTCGGATTCAGACATACCCTGTGCAGTTTCATAACCCATTGTATGTCTGATTCCATTCCAGATGCCCTCTACTGAAACCTTTTAAATTTTTCCAAGTCTTTTGGGTTTTTAATACCATGACAGGAGTGAACCCCATTCCTAAGCAAAGTATAATTTAAGTTCATGAAATTAGTATTGTTTTAATCTTTGATGTCGGCGAGAAGTGCTCTTCGCAGCACCTGCAATGTGCCCATTAATGACGACTCCTGCAATTCGTACGGGGTTACATATATTGGTAACCTATCTAAATACGATTGTAGATTCTTTTTTTAAGACTCATTGCTGCTCCTACTATTGGAACTGTCTGGTTATCTTTTTTTTCCATATTGCTGTCGTTTCTGCCTGCAGATCCTGATATTTTATGACTTTGTCTCTTTCTGTACACAAAACAAAGTAGTCACTGGGTGTGGCGACTTCAATAGTCGGTGCTAATTTTGTCTTCTTTTGATGGACCACTATATCCAATTTTCTAGCAACTATATTTTGAACTATTGGTAATGAGTGATCCTATGTGATGTAGACTTCATAATTTTCTGATGCTTTGCACAATCCCAAGTGCAACAGTCTTGCCACATTATGCCTTTCAGTATACAGTCCTTTTACCATTAGTATGTCACAATCAGCAACGAGGTGTGCAACTGTTTCCAGTTCTGTTTTATAAAACCTACATTTGTCTGTTTCGCCCATATGTTCAATGGACTTTATAAACCAACGTGTATATGTAGCCCACTATCTTGGCCCGCCAATATTAACCTTTCACTTCTTGGTTTGAATTAGTCTCTCCTTTCCTGTTTTTTATCCTGATCAACATGAGGTTCTTCCAGAAGTTTTCTCTACTTGCAACTATTTTTATGTATTTTTCACATTTTTTGCCTTATCTGGTTCTTCCCCTTATATTCTTTTTTTTTGTTTTTTGGCACATTTAATTGCTGCCTGATATTTATCTACTTCTAGTTTGATTTCCATTCCTGCATAATGCCAATTTGCTTGTGCTAGATTAAGCAAAGAAGTCATCTTAGATTTAGTCTCCGCATGTTTCAAAACTTTCACTATGTTTGGGTTTTCTGAGGTCACCAGATGCGTGCAGTCCCACGATTACAGATCTATACATGTAATCAGTTTCAGTGAGGTCCATCCCTCTATTGGAATGGGGAATATATAATCTTGGTTTGTAATGTTTTTTATGAATCATTTGGTAAGCATGAAGCATTCTTGTTTTCCTGTCTAATTTATCCAACACATTTTGGGGCCAGTCAGTCACTCTTAAAACTGTAAGTTAAGACAGGAAGAACAAATTGATTTATAGCTTAAATTTTGTTCATAGATGTCAATGCTGTTTTCAGCATTAATTTAAGTCTTCTAATGTATTCCTTACAAAGTTTTATTCGCATTTGTTCATGTTTTATTGTTTATCCTTAATCAGTTCCCAAATATTTATACATGTCTTCTTGCTCAAGTTCTTTTATATCACATTCTTGTCCCAACTAATATTTTCTTGGTGCTGCAGTTTTCCTGCTTTAAAGGTGGCTTACCAAATGACATTCTTGGTTTGCTATCAAATGTTCGAATTCACTACGTACGAATGTTCAGATTTTCAAATAATATACTTGAAAACCAGAACATTGAACGCAGTAAATTTCGAACTAACCATATCAGTATGGTCAAATGTCGAACATTTCGACTTTACTGACATGCTCCTATCCACTAAACAATAAAACAAACGTGTTGCAGGGGGGCTGCGGCCTCCTGTACCCCTCACACACCCCTACTTTAATATTCTAACTCAGAGATCGCACTACAGTGAGGGTAAGGGTACATTTCCCGATCCCCACTATAGTGCGATTGGCTTAGAATGTCGGAATTCACAACAGCGAATGCTGTATTGCATTATCTGATGTCAATTCTGACATTTTTTCTATCGATATTTTCAGTCGCCATACCACTCACTCGACATATTAAGAATCGCACATATAGCGATCGAAGTACTGATAGTAAACCGACATTCTTATATCATCTGAAAAAGTTTTGACATCTTGCAGTTGTGCTTTCAGTTCCTCATCTGATGAGCTATACAATTTTAAATCGACAAAGAGATAAGTCTTTACACTTTGTTTTCTAGGAGCCAAATTATAGCCATGGCCTAAGCTGTTAAGTAGACAGCTTAATGGGGTAAAGGCAAGACAGAATAGCAGCAGGAGTCACCCTGGAATATCCCCCTTTGAATTTATGTCCCTGGATAATAATTTGTCCTTTATCGTGGCTTAATTGCAGAGTGGTCTGCTACTGTTTCATGGTCACTGTAATGTAGTCGATCATTAGGGTGTGTCTTAAAACACTTTTAAGCACTCTCTTATCCATGAATGTGGGATACTATCAAATGCTTATTTTGTAGTCAATCCATACTGTACTTGGATTCTGCCCCTTTCTACAGTTCTCCACTGACTTCAACAACAAATGTTCCTTTGTTCCTTATGAATTTCTTTTATTACCCTTTTGTTCTGTTGCCTTAATTGAGTTTTCTTCTAAATGATATAAATTCTCTCGGCATCAGTTCCAGTTTATACATCGTTGGAAGGCAAATTACTGGTCTGTAATTTTTCGGGAAGTTTGCAGGGTCACTCTTAAGTAAGAGCATTGTTTTTCCTGTTAGCCAGGTTGGTGTCTGTTTGCGATGTGCATAGAAATAGTTCTTACTCGTATCTAAATCTTCGTGCAAAGATGTTAATACTTTTAACCAGAAGTTAGGTACTGCATCTGGGCTTGGGGTTTTCCAATTAGAGGCTTTTCTAACTTTGTTTCAATGTCCCTGGCTGTTACTTCATCCCATTTCATATCCTGTACCTTTAAACTTCTTATTCTTTCTTTTACTTGCATCAATTTAGCATCTTTATCAATTTAGCATCTTTATTTTCCACAGGATCTTCATAAATACTTCTCCAAAATATATCTATTTCTTCTTTTTTGGTGGTCTTTCAGTTCCTTTTACCTTTTTTCCAGATGTTCTTCATTCCACATTGCTGCAGTCCTAACTATTGGGTAGTCCGCTGTCCAGTCGGCCCGAATACCAAAGTATATGGCTGACGTCGGTCAGGGCGCATTAGACTGACGTCAGTACGTCAGGGTACTAATGCGCATGACCAACGTCATATCTTCAGTCTTTTTTGCCGCATGGTCCGATGCAGAAGCAATTTTGCGAGTGCAGGTTGGCGTTCTGAAAGTTTCTGAAGTCAGAGTTTCAGACCGAATCAAAGTTGGCTAAGTACCCGTTGGGAATATTTTGGTTTTTCTTGCCTCAGTATTTAACCGGATGTCAGAAAAAGTAAATAACTGTATTTCTTGTGGGAAACAGATACCTCATAGGGATTACCATACTTTGTGTATACCTTGTTTAGGGCCTGAGCACGACGTTGTTGGATGCCGCTCTTGTGCTAGATTTAACAAACGCACTATTAAGAGAAGGTTAGACTGTGCCAGGTTAGTTTTGGGAAGCGTTGTAATTATAAAATGCCGTCGGATGCTCCGGCGCTTCGCCAAAAGCGCAAGGACAAAGCAGCAAAGCCTAGAGTGGAAGAACCGACAGTCCCAGGCGTCGGTTCTTTAGAAAACTCAGTGGAGCTGGAGGTTCTGCCAGGAGTTTCTTTGGAGTCTCAGGGAGAGACTTTACTGTTACAGGATGTATCCTCTCAGGAAGTAGGCCAGGCTGAGGGGGCTTCTCAGGTGGCTGTTCTTCCCTCTCTTCCTAAGGTGGTTAGAGCCTCCCTTCTGTTTCCAAGGCTTCTTTGAGAGGCAGGCCAAGTTTAGCTTCAGTGGGGGTTTCTCCTAGTGCTTCAGGGTCTTTGCCTAAGAAACATATGCTTAAAATGGCAGAGGATTTGATTACTATGATTAGAGGTTCTATGCCCCCTCCTGATAAGAGGCCTAGGGTGGAACCTGAGTTTGAGAGTTTTGAGCAATGTTCGGAGGCTTCTGAGTCTTCGGCTGAAGACTTGCAGGAGTATCCTCCTTATTCTGATTCTGATGTGGATGATTCTACTCCTTCAGCTTCTCCTCCTGAGGATTTTTCTTTTCAGAGACTCAGCATTCCATGAGGGAGCATTTTAAATGGGAAGGTCAAGATTTCTCTGATTCCAGGAAGAGGCTTAGGGAATTCTTGTTTTGACCCCAGCATAGGCCTTTAGCTATACCTCCTGTTCTGAATGTAGTGGAAGATGTTTTTGCAGAGGCTTCCTGAATCCTGATTCTTTGCCTCCTGCCCCAGTTAAACCGGATAGGTACTATAGGGTGCCTGAAGCTCATAAGTATCTTTTTAAGAGTCCTAGGGCAGACCCGAAACTGTCTCTCAGGGGCCTAAAGGTGTGAAGGCCTCTGTTGTTAAAAATCCTGTCCCTCCTGATAAAGAGGCAAGGGCTTTGGATAGATGGGGAAAGAAAGTGTATACTTCTTCCACTTTAGCCATGAGGCGTTGAATTGTCAGTTTCACATGTTAAAATATCAGAATTATCTCCTTTCACAATTGAAATCTAAGGTGGATGCTCTGGCGGAAGGTATTGAGTGTAAAGAGTTGCAGGATTTAGTTCATGTGTCTGAACAGGTGGGTAAACATTCCTTGCAGTGTGGTTTTGATGCTGTGCAGGCCTCCTCGAGGGTGGCTGCCACTGGTTCTGTTCTTCGTAGGCACGCCTGGTTGAGAGATCAGAATTTAGCTGAGCATGTTAAAACAAGGATTTTGGATGCTCCTTTACAGTCTGATGTGTTGTTTGGTTCGCCTGTGGAAGCAGTTTTAAAGAAAATGGAGGACAAGGCTAAGTCTATGCAAACTGTTAAGGATTTTTGCAGGTGCAGCCTCCAAGTTTAGTAGAAATTGGCCTACTAAGGGATGGACTTATCCTGCTTATGATTCCCAGTCTAGGGGCCGGTCTAGGCGTGGTAGGGGCAGAGCTCAAGGTTCTTTTAGGCCTAGGACAGGGAGTTCCCCTGCTCAGACTTCTGGTGAGGGCAGGGGTCAGTCCTTTCGTAAGCAGACCCAATGACCTGCCTTTTCAGCTGCCAGTTCATTCTCGCCTGGCAGCACCTTTGGGAGGAAGGCTGTCTCTTTTCAAAGAAAATTGGGATTTAATTACCCAAGACAGATGGGTTCTGGATATCATTCACCACGGTTACAGGTTTTATTTCCATACCTTGCCTCCTTTCAAAGGCATGCCAGACATTCCTCCTCTACAAAGAACAGAGGCTCACAAGCAAATTTCTCTGTTGTTCCAAATAGGGGCTATTCAGCCAGTTCCTGTGCCAGAAAGGGGCCTAGGATTTTATTCTCGCCTGTTCCTAGTACCGAAGAAGGGGAACACGTGGAGACCAATTTTGGATTTATCTATCCTCAACACTTATCTGGACATTCCCAAGTTCAAAATGTTGACGTTACAACAGCTTTTACCTCTGCTGGGCAAAGATCACTGGATGGTAACTTTAGATCTCAAGGAAGCTTACCTTCATGTGCCTATAAGACTAAGTTGCAGGAAGTATCTGCGTTTTCGAGCTGGAAATTCTCTATCAGTTCTCTGCATTGCCCTTTGGCTTATCTACTGCGCCCAGAGTATTCACAAAGGTTCTGGCTCCAGTGATAGCTTACTTCAGGCTAAAAGGAATTCAAATCTATCCTTACTTGGGCGACTGCCTGATTCTGGCTCAAGAAAAGGAAGACCTTCTACAGCATTTGGAATATGTCATAGCAGTGCTAAGATGCCTAGGGTATTCTGTGACCGAAATAAAGTCCAGTCTAGTACCCTCTCAAGACATGTGCTTTCTGGGTGTGAGACTGAATACAGCAGCCCAGATGGCCTTTTTAACCCCGGACAAACAAAAGAATCTTTCCAGTTACTTCCATCAACTATCTCTTCAGTCCGGGCTGACTGCAAGGACAGTCCTTCAAGCCTTAGGGTTCATGGCATCTTGTATTCTGGTGCTTCCCAATGCCAAACTGCATATGAGGAAGCTGCAATGGTATCTCAAAAATGTATGGACACAGCACTGCCAGGATTTGGACACTGTCATTCAAATAATACCTTGCATTCAAAAGGAATTTTTGTGGTGGGCTCAGGAATGTCACCTAAACAAGGGACTCTCTGTGACCCGGCCAGAGGCGAGTCAGATTCTAACGACAGATGCCTCAGACATTGCTTGGGGAGCTCATCTAAATGGAAAGTGGATACAAGACAAGTGGCCTGCCAGACTACAGCATCTACATATCAACATGAAAGAGATGTTAGCAGTCCAGTTTGCATTAATGGCTTTCAAGGAATTACTTCTTCCAGGGCAGGTGTTGATTCTAACAGACAACACAACTGTCATGTGGTACATCAACAAACAAGGGGGAACACATTCTTACCCATTGTGCAGGCAAGCAATGATTTTATGGGAGACTGCGCTCAGCTTGCAACTAACTCTTCAGGCAAGGTTTCTGCCGGGAGCACAGAACTCCTTAGCAGATGTGTTAAGCAGACAAATCATGGATCCCCACAGTGGAAACTGGATCTTCATGTATTTCAAAAATTGACAGTGTCATGGGGAACTCCAGACATAGATCTGTTCGCTTCTCCACTAAACCACCAGCTGCCAAAGTTTTGCACAAAGAGGTTTCATCACACAGCTTGGAAAGTGGATGCTCTTTCTTTCAGTTGGAAAAATCTTCATGTGTATGCTTTTCCACCTCTGCCTCTTCTCCCAAAGGTGCTTCTAAAGGTCAGACAAGACAAGCCAAGGATGATTTTAATAGCTCCAGATTGGCCTCGGCAGCACTGGTACCCATTACTGAGGAGTCTGGTAAGGAAGCCTCCATGGCCTTTACCCTTGATTCCACACCTGTTGTCTGAGGGACGGTCACCTGCTCAATGTCAAGCTTCACTCTCTTCATCTAACAGCCTGGCATATTCTGTTTTGAAAGACAGCAGGTCTCAACTTCCTCAACAAGTTTTAAATGTGATTATGGAAGCCAGAAGACCTAGTACAAGGAAAGTGTACGCAGAAAAATGGAAGAGATTTTTATTTTGGAGTGCAGCAAACAATTTGGAGATTTCTGAGCCTAATTTGAGTGTGGCTCTTCAATATCTTACTGAGTTATTGGACAAAGGTTTGTCTTTCTCTTCCATTAAGATTCATGCTGCAGCAATTTCAGCTCACTATGATTGTGACCCACCATTGTTTTCGCATCCTTTGTTCAAGCAATTTCTTAGAGGGCAAAGAATATAAGACCCCCACGTAGAGCTCCTACTCCTGCTTGGGATCTCAATTTTGTGTTGGAGAAACTTACTCTACAACCTTTTGAGCCTGCGGCTACTGCTGAATTGAAATACTTGTCATGGAAGACTGCTTTTTTGTTGGCCATTACTTCTGCAAGAAGAGTTTCTGAGTTGCAGGCCCTTATGGCGGTAGAGCCCTTTTTGATTTTTCATAAGGACAGGGTATCTTTACGTACTAATCCTTCCTTTATGCCTAAGGTGGTTTCTAGTGTGGCTTTAAACCAAACTATTCATTTACCTACTTTTTATGCAGATCCCCAAAATAAAGGGGAAAAGATTTTGCACACTTTAGATGTACACAGGCAATTGCGTTATTATTTGAGCAGGACTAAGGATTTTAGGCAGTCTCAGCAGTTGTTTGTTTCTTTTGCTTTGAGTTCGCAGGGCAAGCCTGTGTCAAAACAAACTATTTCTAGGTGGATTGGGTTTTGCATTGCATTTTGTTATTCCCATCATGGCAAGGAGATTCCAGCTGGGATTAGGCCTCATTCCACTAGGGCTACTGCCACTTCAACAGCATTTCTAAGGGGTGGCAACTAAGGATATTTTGGAGGCAGCTACTTGGAGTTCAGTGCATACTTTCTCTAAGCATTATCACCTTCCTCTCTACTCTAAGTCTAGGGCTGGTTTTGCCACTGCTATTTTGCAAGGCATGTTGTCAGTTCCTGCTTCCTTATGATTTGCCAGCCTCCCTTACCTCTGCTTTGGGATTCTACCCAATAGTTAGGACTGCAGCAATGTGGAATGAAGAACATAGTACAGTTTTGTACCTACCATAAATGTAGATGTTCGAGGATCCACATTGCTGCAGTCCAATTTACCCTCCCTCCTTCCCCTCTGTGTTTAGGGGTGGTTGTGTAGGTGAGGTTATATTCTGGTAATTTTGTATATATTGTACATATTTTTGGCGCAGGTATGTTTGGAGTTTTTGGTTTTGGCCTTATCTTTTCAGGGTCTTCTGACATCTGGGGCAAGAAAAGACTGAAGATATGACGTCGGTCATGCGCATTAGTACCCTGACGTACTGACGTCAGTCTAATGCGCCCTGACCGACGTCAGCCATATACTTTGGTATTCGGGCCGACTGGACAGCGGACTACCCAATAGTTAGGACTGCAGCAATGTGGATCCTCGAACATCTACATTTATGGTAGGTACAAAACTGTACTTTTTCTATAAAACTTTTTTTTGGGTCATCAATAAATTACTTACTTTGTACTTTTCCTTTATATTTATCTAAGTATTTTCTATATTTTTCCACCTCTGCTGATGTTTTTAGTTTATTTGCAATAGTGCATGATATATCCTGATCTGTTCTGATACTGCACATTGCTTTTATCACGTCTAAGTATTTTTGTTGATCTGTTTCCTCCTCTAACAGTTACACTTCTTGTCTTAATTACTTTATAGTTTTCTCTATTTGATACTTCCATGATGGTATTCAGTTTCTCCCCTTCCTTTCCTTCACTACCCTGTGTACTTGTGGTACAATTTTCAGTTATTAATTTAGCTGCATAGTTATATATCCTGTTTACTTGTATTGCATGGCTCTCTACAGACTGTCCTAATTACTGTGTTCATTTGTTTTATTAAACTTCTGACTTTTGGGGTTTTATTGACCTCCTGCAGTCTTTTTCACTGATCTTAATACGTCTGTCTCTTAAATCAAGCAACTCTTCTCTTAGCTCATTTTCTTCTAAATTGAGGGCACTTACTGTTTTCCATTTCCTGCAGGCATTCACACATTCTCTTCAGTTTCATCCTGTGCCATCCGTTGCTGTGTCATATGAGAAGTCACTGGCCTATCACTCATCAACATTGTGTCAGAGTTTCACAGTTTTCTGTTCCTTCCCTTGCTGTGCAGCTTCAAATAAATGTTTATACTGGTTTCCTGTGCATGGCTCCAAAATATCTTCATATGGCACCTGACCAATTGCCTCTTGTTCCACTGGTTACCCCTTAATTTGGGTGGCCATTGCTCTATCCTGTTGTGCTTTCTGAATTAGATTTTCTACACTAAAACCCTGGTATAGAAGCCGGTATGATGGAGGATCTTGACTGAGAAATCCCCAGAAAAAGTTGAACCATGAATTAACATCTCAGAGGGCCCAGGGGACATTTCCCAATTAATAGGGAAGAGATCCCAGGTAACTTTATTGCAGTACTTCAGAAATCTGAACGGCCGCTCTTGCTTCAGGTAGACATCATGCCAAAAGAACTAAGCATGTGAGAGAAGGAATGGCTAGTTTTTTTTCTCAAGGTTTGCTCAAATCCTTTTTGGTCCTGAAGTATCCTCCTTTTTCTTCCAGCCCCCCCCCCCCCACCCCCCACTCCTCAAAAGGTTGATGTGGATTCATCTTCCTCTACAGATGAGGAAGCTTTCAATTCTGATCATTCCCTGGCCTGTTCCTTTCATATCCATGCTCCTGGCCAGGTGCCTTCTGATAATTATGATTTCCTTTTGCTTGACTCCCCTCTGGAAGAAGCTTTTTTGGAGAGGAAATGTTAAACATGAAACATTTTGAGTGAGAATCTAGGCAGATTAGAGATCCAGAAAAGATACAAAAACCAGCAAGCAGATCCAATAGGAAATCAAATGGTGGAAAAGCAAGTTTGCTGTTTGTAACCTGATGTGGATTTATTAAACATTTTTGTGTTTTACATTGCCGTGGAGTCGGATGATTGCTTTTCCACCATTGGATTTCCTGTTGGATCTGCTTGCTGGTTTTTGTATTTGTGGTCTTTTGGCTTGTTTTTTTGATCCAGAAAAGATGCTACAAATTGTTGGAAATGGACACCCCAGACCCTTACCCAGTTCCTCATGTGTTGAAGCTTTCTTGGATGCCTTTCAGTCCACCTGTGCTGCCCTAGACTCTTAAGAAAAACAACATAGGCTCCTTCCCAATGCCATTGCCCTTCCTTCAGACAAAGTTAGCAGAACTATGCATAGATGTGATAAAAGATTTGTACTTCCTCTGCTTTGGCATTCAGGGCTATCCGTTACCAAACCCAAATAACTATTTGATATCCATCCTCAGTTTCTTTAACAAGGAACTGATTCTAAGCAACAAATGTCCTTAATCAAGTAGACATTCAAAGCTCTAAATGTAGTTATGCCGTAGAGGTCTTATCCAGAGTAGCTGATATTGGCTGTGTCATCTTCAGGTATGTTTTGTTGCACAGTCAATCCATACCTGAAGACCATAACCTCCTGTTTGGGCTTCAAACAGCTAATCCTTTCAAAACCATCCAAGAACAAGGAAAAATCATGAAGGACTGCAGACAGCTTCTATTAATGTCAGTGCCAGAGGAATTATCCTACCAAACCCACCTCTTTTGGCAGAAGAGACACTAGACCCAGCCAGTAACACAGGAAACCCACAGAAAGAGATTCCCAATAAACCACGGAGATTAATCTTCTGGTAGGTCTCCTTTTTGGGACAAATCTTTGTGACAGTCTCCAGTCTTTCCCCTTACCCCTTTCAAAAAAGATGACCCAGTCAGTCTCTACCTGGGAAATGATTAAGGTAGGCCAATGGATACACCATGCCTTGGATGGAAATCCCCCTTCTAAGTGGCATGTCTCTCCCTCCCCACAACCAGATCAATATTTTTCCATACATCCCACAGGAATTACGGCACAAGGCTGAATAGAACTAGTGCCCCAGGAATATATGTGGAAGAGCTTTTACTCCAGAGTTTTCTGAGTACTAAGGAAAGAAGCAATTGAGACCCATACTGGATCTCTGTACTAAACACTTTTCTGAAAGTGACAACCTTCAAAATGCTCTCCCTGTACACTCTGCTACTGTTCTGCCTCAAGACTTTCTAGTTTGTGTAGATTTAAACAATGTCTGTCTTCTTATACCAGTTCACCCCCCCCCCCCTTGCAGATATTGGGTCATCTTATTTTTCAGTTTACTGCTTTGCCCTTTGGGCTTTCCACAACCCCAAGGGTTTTAACCAAGTGTCTGGTACCATTGATTGCCTACTGTAAAACTGAGGGAGTCCAAGTATTTCCCTACTTAGACAACATGTTAATCTAAGCCTTTTCATTTCAGATACTTTTGCAACACCTCCAGTTTACCCTCAACCCTCCTCATAGTTTGTGTTCATGTTAAGCTACAAGAAGTCCTCCCTGCAGTCAACATAGGATCTAGATTTTTCTGGGCTGCAGACTGGTCACCTAAAGGGTGCAGGTCTGTTTGTCTTGGGGGTGAAAGTGCAGAGCCTTACAGATTACTTTAACAAATGTGCCTCCCTCAGTCAGGGAGATACTGAGGACTCTGGGATTCATGGCAGCAACTATCCCAATACTCCCTCTAGTCAGATTGCATATGAGGAAAATCCAGTGGTACCTGAACACAGTTTGGTCCTGGCACTTCACTCTCTAGACTCCGTAATTCTTCTGTTATCTTATTTCAGGAGATAATTCCTTGTGGTAGAAGGACCTGGTGAAACTCAATCTAGGACTCCTCTGTCCCAGTCCAGGAAATGTACTCTGGTACTTCAGAGCAGGCATGGGGGGCCCGGACAGGTACATACACAGTACAGGGCATATGGCAGCCAAAACTACTAAAGGAACACATTATGAAGGAGATGAGGGATCTCATCCAAGATCTTTCAAGTCTTTTCCCATATCTAGAGACCATGGCTCCTGTGAGTTTTTGCAGGTAACATCACAGTTATGTGGTACATGGCACAGACTGCGTGGGACACTTTCACCCAGAAAAGCATGTCACTAATAGCCATGTACATCCCATCATAGGACAGATGTGTTGGCAGATGCATTAAGCAGGACCTTGGAGGATCCTCCTGAAATGGCCCTCAACAGACAGGATTTCCTAGACATCCATCACCATTGGGCGATATGTCAGGTAGACCTGTTTGCATCAGAGAGCAACAGACAGCTCCCCCTCTTTTGCAGCAGAAGCCCTTGCCTTGAGGATGGATGCTTTCACCTTTCAGTGGACAGGGAGATGCTGCTATTCCTTCCTTACTACCTCTCATCTCAAGAATTCTTTTAAAGATGGAAAAAGAAAAGCCAGAATTCTTGCTAGTGTGATAGCATGTTGGTTCAAACCGCATTGGTTTCCTTCTCTTTCATCTAACCAGAGCAACTACTACAAACTGCTTTGACAAGCGGATATCATTACTACACAGCAGAAAGGGTCACTACTGTACTCCAACCTGTCATCCTTAAACTAAACCCTGTGGATGGTAGGGTTTTAATTCCTTACAGGCACCACTTTTCTGAGGTTAGAAATAGGTTCTCAAAGAAGCCAGCAGACCTACCACTCGAAAATCCTACATAGCCAAATTAATTTATTTTTATTTATTTACCTGGAAAGTCTGATTTTGAGAGAAGCTAATTTTCAGTAGAGGCCTGGGAAGAAATGCTCCAGATGGATGGACAAATGGAAAAGATTTTCCTTTTGCTTCCACAGGAATGGACAGAACCCCAACAAATCTGGGGTGTCTTTCATATTACAATAATTGTGTAAGCTCATGCATACAGGTCTGGCTTACTTTCCATCAAAGCCCACATGTCCACCATCAGTGCTCAATCCCCCACTCAAGTCCAGACCGGAGGCCAAGTTATGCTTTAAAGCAGTACTGCATCGTAGACCGCCAAGGAAGCCCATAACCTCTCTTTCTGATCTAAATTTAATGCTGGAAAAGCTTACATTATCTCCTTTCACATCTGCAGCCTCAGGAAATCTCAAGATGTCCTTTCAGTCACTGGTTGCAGTATTCTTAATCTTTGGAATTCTCTGCCTCATGAAGCCTGATGGCCAGCAGTATACAAAAGTGAGCTGCTGCTTTAAGGTACACCATACGTCAATCATACGCTCTTCGCATAGGCCATAAATGTGAGGTCTGGACGTACCATCCGCAGAACAACTTTACCACCGGCCTGAACACCTACATCCTTTTAGCCAGTCCAAATGCATCTTCTGATTGTCTGAATGCCTACGTCCTGTTCGGTCTTGAAGCCGTTGCAGATAAGTGCCCTGTTGGGGTTTCATTTTTTCTTGACTTTTTGTTGTTTCTGGGGGTTAATATCATCCAGGAAGGGTAAACGCCAGTGTGGGAGACAAATTCCTCATAAAGACTGCCACGAACAGTGTTTATTTTGCCTAGAAGCGAGCCTGTCATGACCATATGACCTGGTCTGTCAGGCTTTCATTCTAAAGACATTGTGAATTAGGCTTTCTTCCCATGCTTTGTATCTAGAGAATCAGCAACTTAAGCTTCTCCCTAAGGATACCATGGAAGGAGCTTCCTGCCTTGATGGTCAGCTGTTAGGGAAGAACAAGGTTAAGAAGCTAAGACTGGAATCTTCTTCTGCTGTCCAGTGTCCACCAGACATTTCTCCCGAGGTCAGTGAGAACCTGGGAGGTTCACCCAGCTTTGTTATCTAATCCCTCTGCTGCAACCGGGTTGGAGGCCGGTGAGGATCCAGCTTTCAGCATGTCTGATAAGACTTTACAGATGTCAGTTTTGGACATTCAGGGGGGAACCACAGTTGATTATTTCCAAGGGGCCTAGGGGTGTTCTTCAGATTTCAGTTAGGAAACGAGTCACAACTTATGTTATTGAATGTCGTCCTGGGTCAGAGGCTTCTAAGTTTTACAGGGCAGATGTCCCATTGGAGAAAAAACACAAAAAACTGAACATACCTCTCCTGCTCCTAGGGATCCACAGAGTGAATGGCAGGCCTTCACTCAGGGTTTATTTAATGCTTTGATGGTATTATAACCTCCTCAAGGGGTTTCTGTTCCAGCCCCCCTTGGTCCTCTACTCCTCTTAAAAGGCCTAGGGATCAGGATTCTTCTGAAGAGTTGTTGAATTCTGAAGAGGAATCTCTTGCTTACTCTTCCCAGATGTTTTCTCCTTTGGACTGTGCGTCAGAGGAAGAGGAATCCAACAGTCCTGATACTCCCTTTGAAGAAATTACTTTTGGGCATACCATCTCCAGGATGATAGAATTTTTAAATGGGGTTGTGCTCAGGTCTATGAAATTCATAAGAGGAACAACGAGTTACTGCAGATGGAATCTTCAAAACCTTCTGTTTTTCCTCCTGTTTTGGCTGCTTTGTTGGATGCATTTTCTAATGCCTCTAAAGCAGGGGTGTCCAACCTTTTCAGTTGCAAGGGCCGCATTGAGTCATCAGAAATGGTCAGGGGGCAAACGGCAAGTGAGGACCAAAAAAAAAAAAAAAAAAGTCTCACATACTGAAGAGCAAACAAAACACACAACGCGTCATAAACTAAAGAGCAAAACACCCCAGGTATATGCGGACTAATACAAAGTCGGCCCACTGGCTGTATTGTAAGAGAAGTTGAACAATAAATAAATTAATAAATGCATAATATTTGCCCTAAAATTCAGTATCTCATTCTAATTATTAAAAAAAACAGTTAAATCTAATTCTAACATCTTAGTTTATTTGTAAAAAAATTAACAGGTACAAACCTTTCAATTTGTATGAGATCATACCTGTGATTTTGCTGGTTTCCATGTCTTCTATCATGTCCTTAATGCACATATGTTGTCCAAAGCGCTCATGTATTCTTCTGTTTCTAGCTTTGCAATCTGTCCCTGAAATATGGCACTGGCAATATCAGGAATGATGAGACTTTTACTTCTTAAAAAATTAACAATTTTAATTTTTACATTTGTTTCACTGTCACTAACAGATGGTACAACACGTTTAACTTTGGTTCACCCACTTACTGTGGAGACACAAAGAACATGGTAGTATGCCAAAACACACTCCAGTTTCACAAGGTAAACTCACACATGCTGTTTTGCAGTTGCCTCTCCAATCTGCATTTCTCAAATTTAAACAAATAATTGACTTTATAATAAATAGTAGTGGCAATATTTATTCGTGAAACCAGTTCACAAGGGTGCAGCCAGGCACAGACCTTTGCAGAATTCAAACTTATTGGCCCTAGTTCTTGTTATACTTAAGTGTCCATATCAGGAGGTTCAGGCTGTGAAGTCAGGATTGTTCTTTTGTGTATTAAAGCAAGTGTCTATAAATTTGCAAGTCTGCTATACTAAGAATTGTATGTTACTGAGACCCTTTTTGGATGACACAGTAAATATCCTGGTTTCAGAACAACACAAACACACTCAAAGCCAGCATTCCAAACCTTTCTACGCAATAAACTAATAAGTTGTTTAAATTCTCCAATTACTTAGAAATGCTTACAGCCTGCCAGTGAATTTTAAAGAAATAATTTTACATGACAAAATCAGATGACAAAACATAATTCAAACTGACTGCTGGCTTTTATGTGTACAGTAATGCATGATATTCTATAATGCACATTATGTAAGCAAGTTTCAGATTTTTTTTCCAATACAAAAACTGTAATATTTTTTATTGTTAAAAATAAAGGTATCATATGAATTCACACAAAGTAAAAGCAACACTATCTGAGTAAATTCCACCAAGTTACCTCAAACATCCAGGCACACTTCATCTTAGCCTCCATCCCCTAGTTATACACAAAATCTGGAAATATCCACAACAACTGGGTAAATAACTATGGTTAGTATGCACTCAAGCTCTTATAACCTAATGAAAGCAACACTGGCACAAGCCAAATTTACTCAATAGCTTCAAGTATGGGCATGGCAGGCATGCAAAATGTGTTTATCACCCAATGGTCAGGCAAGGTAGGAATAATAACAGGGATTTTTTTCTATCATCACTAAGTATACAGCAGAGATGAGGGACACAAGGGAAAAATAAGTGGCCCTCTCCCCACTTAATAGACAGCAATTTGGTGACTATCTCTTGTAGTCTGGAAACGAGACTGATGTATGCTTCTGCACAACAAGAGAACTTAACAGAAAACAGCCAGACCACAATTCTAAGAAGATCTAGCTCTGGAGTGAAAAAAAAGCTATTCAAATTTTCAATGGAACAAACAATAACACTGGCACTATAAAGTCCCCAATAGGATAAGAATAAGCAATAATTATATGGCAATAGGGAAGCTTTCCCTTCAATGGCAACACCCATTGGATAAAATTTGAAAGAACTCATCCCTAAGAAGACACGCCACTAAAAGACACTACCTTCACTAAACAAACAGAATTTACTGCTCATTTTCTGTAGCCAAAAATAGTTTCATCACTGCAATAAAATATGTATTCTGCATTACTATCACTGTCCATTACTATAAACTTTCACAGTCAACAAATGTAAATAATTGTATACAATTAAAATAATCATAACTGCTCTTTTCTAAATCCTACTAGACATAGTTGAGAATTAAAGCATATACCTGATAAATATTACTCTAACTACAGTGACAAATCCCTCCAACACAGTGCAACTTGTGAACAAGCAGACAAAACAAATAAGGTACCCAGAATCTTGCACCAGGTCTTTTTATATCATTAATATTACAGGATTATGAGCAAAGGCATATGACAAAGATGGAGGAAACTGAAAACAAGGGGGTCAGGAGATTATAATTCCTTTGGTCAACTACTTTATAACGTTTTTTTTTCCTTCAGCTACAAACGTGTGGAAATGCTAACTATCCCACCCCAGCTTAACACCTATACCTAGTTATGTTTGCTTCCTGGATGCAGACATGATAGTAAATATTAGAATGGATAATAAATACTTTGACACTGTAAACTGCTGCCCCTTCCACTGAAAAAAGCATATCAAGCGATTGAGCCGCACATTGTCTCTCTAGCATAGCTCGTCAAATGTAAAGGTGTGATACCTGGTGACTGAGTGAAGTTTTGCCCTGCAGTGTTGACTGTCTGAATGAAGAAGTATCTCATGGGTAGTACAATACGGGACTTTAATCCTGGACCCCACACCAGAGTACTTTTCGGACTAATATCTTCAACACTTGCAACAACTGCAAACCACTGGAACTGTAGCAAACAGCGGAGAGCAACCTTAAATAAGCATGTATTCCATACGTTATTTTTCATTTCCTTAGACATAATTATGACTAAGTCTAATACTTTAGAAATCAATAAAGACAAGTTCGTCTAATGAAGTAAACTGAAACACTTCCCATGCTTTGTCAAACTTTTCCGGAAGATCTGGCCAGCCTTGATAGGTCAGTACAAACACCAATAAGAAGTAACTGTAAAGAATCCTAAAAATTCTAGGCAACTAAATGTATTGCAAAGTCTGTTTACTATCGTGCTTTTAATTATTGCAGCAGCGTGGATGCACTTTCTCTTACAGTTGTACGAATATAACATACTTCCTATTGAGAAACAAGCTCTGGTAGTGGTTTAGGGCCCCAAAGGGATCGGTATAGGGTGGTATAATGACCACTTGTCTTGAGACACGATGTAACCTAGAAAGTATTCTTACACTCATGACTGGGGGAGGCGGTAACACCGCTGCACTAAACACACGTGATTCTAATAATACTATATTTAATTCAGGGCTTGGTATTATTGAATGAAGAATATACTTTTTTTAAGTAGGAAGACATTCCAAGTTAAGCTAACTCGCCAATGAGTTTTTGTGTTATTGCGTATTTGCTTGAAAAGTTCAGAGGTAATGCGACTGTTGATGGGGGAAGGCTCATATACCGCACACTGCAGGAAATTTATGCAGAAACCAAACTCCGCGTTGCCTAATACGTTGTATGCACTAAAATAAAATAACATTACCAGTGAGCTTCCAGGCTAATTTCTATCCATTTCTGTTACCTACTTCTTTGTACATACATCTGTTTAGTATTAGCTTACCTTGTACTGGTGGAGATGTAGTCCATGGGTAAAAATAAATAAATCCTCCTCACTCTGAGTCTTCTCTTTCGTCGCCGCGATCTCACTCCTTCCTTCAGCTGAAACTTTTTACCGCAAATGTAAAAAAACGTCCGAACGGTGTTTTGGCGCATGCGCAGACCAGCTGAAAGACGCTGTTGGCGCATGCGCAGAACAGCTTAAGGACGCGAACGTGAAAACACACGGAAAAAAGTGAAATTTCAATATAAGGGTCGCGGGCCGCATGGAAGAGCTCTGAGGGCCGCGGGTTGGACACTCCTGCTCTAAAGGTTCTGATTCTCTGCCCCCTGCTCCCAAGAAGTCTAATAGGTTTTATAAGGTGTCTGAGGAATGTAATTGTTTGCAGAAGTGTCCTGCTGCTCACCCCTCAATGGTATCTGTAGCCTTTGACAGTCCCTCTCAATTGCTTCCTTCGCCCAAGTTAGTGCCTTTTGCTAAAGACAGCAGAACCATGGAAATGCAAGGTAAGAAGGTTTACTACACCTTGGCTACCATGGCTTTTAAAGTTATCAGACCCATATGTCCAGGTATATGTTGGCTCTTCTTTCTTGGGCTTGTCGGGTTATTTCTTATCTCTGACTCTGAGGGCAAAACTTATGCTCTTTCCCTGTTAGTGACTTTCTCACAGGTGGAATGTCATTCCATCAAGTGTAGTTCTGATGCTGCAGGTGCCTCGTCTAAGGCTGCTACTTTTAGGTCAGTGATGAGGAGGTATTCTTGGCTTTGTCTTCAGCCATTGCCTGATGATGTCTAGGCTAAGTTGATGGATACCTCCTTGATAATTAACCCTTGTTTGGGGAAGCTGCTGCTGGTTTAAGGCCTTTCAGGAGAAGTGGAAGGCCATACAGAAACTCAAATGTGTTTCTCTCCTCATTCTAAATTTCAAAGAAACTACCCCAGTAAGCCAGCTTTTGCTCGCAGGCAATCTCACCCTCCTCCTAAGGGCAAAAAGAGTGACAAATCAGATCCTGCTGTTAAGGCTACTTGGACTTTAGGGACTCAGAAGTCTATCTTTCTAGACAAACGTGGTGCTGTCTGACTATCTGTCTCGTCCCAGCCACGTTCCTCTTTCTCTTCACCTTTCTCTTCCTGTTTGGCTTCAGATTACTCATGATTCTTGGGTTCTGTCCATTATTCACCAGGAGTACATCATGGTGTGGAATTCCTGGCCCCCTTTAGGGGCATTCCACAACTTCCTCTGGTGCAACTTCCTTTTTCCCCCAGAGGTACTTGGAGACCTTTTGACTTGGGGTGCTATTCAAAAGGTGCCTGTCTCTCAAAGGGGAAGGGGGTTTTACTCCAGAATGTTTCTAGTTCCCAAAAAAAGAGGGTATTTGGAGACCAGTTTCTAGACCTCACTTATCTCAACACCTTTCTGAAGATGCCCACTTTTCAAATATTGTCCCTTCAAACTTTTCCTGTTTTGCTTCCTCAGGTTTATATGGTGTCTCTGAATCTCACAGATGCTTATCTCCATATTCCAATCCACCCCCTTTTCAGGAAGTTTTTCTTTCTGTGTTGAATCCTGGCATTTTCAGTTCTCTGCTTTGCCCTTTAATCTTTCTACTGCCCCAAGGGTATTCACCAAATGCCTCGCTCCTATGATTGCTTTTTATAGGCTTCAGGGAATCCAAGTATTTCCTTACTTGGACAACCTGCTGATTCAGGCTTCCTCTCCAGAGATCCTGTTGCTAAGTCTTCATTTTGCTGTTTCTGTTCTTCAGAGTTTTCTTTTACTCCTCCTCAGCATCATGTTTTTTTTAGGTTGCAGGATTCAGGCGGTGCCTATGCGGGCATCCCTGCCTCCTCCCGAGGCCTTAACTCTCATCCCCTTCTTCCGGCCTCCATTATAGCCAGGGAGTTTGAGAGCTTTGGGATTCATGACATTCACCATCTGCATGCTCCTCCTGGTCAAACTCCATATGAGAAAGTTTCATTGGTTCCTGAAAAATAGTTTGACTTCAACATGCACATCCTCTAGACTTTGTAGTTCCTCTCCTTCATTGTCTCAAGAAGGACTTCAGTGATGGATCCAGCAGTTGTCTGTAAATCCAGGGCTCCCTTCTCATCCCCCTCTTCCCTGTCAGGAACTGTTCACAGACACTTCAGATGTGGGATGGGGAGCAGTTTTTGGCCCCCTAAAGGTACAGAGGGTGTGGTCACTCCTTCAGCAGGAGCACGTAGTGTCAGAGATAAGAGCTCTTCTGGTGGCTCTTCAAGCTTTTTATCCCACCCAGGATCTCTCAAGGTATTTGCAGACAATACCACAGTGATGTGGTATGTAAACAAACTGGGGAGCAAAATCGTAGTCTCTTTCCCAGTTGGCACTCCTGGTATGGGATCTTGATATCCAGTATGAAGTGAGTCTTCATGCCATTTACATTCCCTCAAGTCAAAACTTTGTGACACACTCTGAGCAGGTCTTTAACTCAACCCCACAAATGCATGCCTCACAGGTATGTTTTTCTGGACATTGTCCACCACTGGGGTATTTCTCAAGTAGATCTTTTTCCTCCCCTTTAAACAAACAACTTCTCTATTTTGTGTCAGAGTCCCAGGTCCTCTTTCTCTTGGAAGGGGGTGTTTCTTTATGCATTGCTTCCCCTTCCTCTCATTCTGAAAATCCTGTTCAAAATTCAACAGGATGCTCCCTAAATCTTGTTGGTGACTCCCTTTTGGCTGAGACAGCATTGGTTCCCTCTTCTGCATTTATCCTAGGGCAGTCATCACAGGTTACCTCACAGGGTGGACATACATTAGACAAGGATTTGTCATCAATCCCCACCTGTCTGCTCTTCAACGGACTGTACAGAGTGATAGGATTTTGATTCCACATAGACACCTTTTTTTCTGAAGACGTGCTTAGGTTCCTGCAGGAGGCCAGGAAACCCAATACTAGGGAATCCTACTTATCTAGATTGAAGAAGTTTTCTGTTTGGTCTCTCTCGTAACCTGGATCCACTTAGAGTGGCTGTTCCTTTGGTGGTTGTTTGTGTGAATTGCTGAATGCTATCTTGACCTATTCTTCTGTTAAGGCCCACTTAACTGCTGTCTACTTTTATCTCCTCCTTTAGCTTTTAGTTTTGAAGCTAAACAATTCCTTAAAGACATCCTTCATATTAGACCTCCCAGGGAGGCCTATTCTTCTTCCCTGGGATCTTAGTTTTGCTATGGAAAAGTTGACCCAGGTTCTTTTTGAAACTGCTGCTTCAGCTTCCTTGCAGCATTACTCTTGGAAGACTTTTTTTGGCCCTTAATTCTGCAAAACAGGTGTCTGTGCTTCAAGCCGTTATGGCTTGTCCTCCTTTTTTTGGTGTTTAATAAGGGGAGGGTGTCCTTGCTTACTAATCCTTCTTTTTATGGCTAAAGTGGTTAATGAGTTGTCACTTAAACAGTGTATTCATTTGCCTGCTTTTATCACCCTCTCCACAGTTTGCTAGTGAGAGGGTGGCACATACTTTTTATGTGCATAGACAAGTCAGATTTTATTTGAGTAATATTGAGTCTATTAGGAATTGTGATCAGTTTGATGTCCTTCAAGAATGCAACTGCAGTCATAACATGTGGGTTGTCCTGCCTCAGGCAGCCCTCGATCGGCCGGATTCCAAAGTCTGGGTCCGACGTCGGCTGATGTCGCATTTCTCTCCGACGTCAGAGCGGCTGGAGTATATAAGCATCAGCCGACGCCATTTTCTCCAGTCTTTCTTGCCGCGCGGTGCCCGATGCAGAAGCGGTTCGCAAGTGCCGGTCGGTCAGCTCCTGTATTCTACGATACCGAAGTCATCGAAAAAGCTAAGTACCCCGTTGGGGACCTTTTCTTGCCTCAGCCGATGTCAGAAATTACTGAAAAAGTTAACAATTGTCTTTTTTGTGGTAAACAAATACCTCATAAGGATTTCCACTCTTGCTGCCACCCTTGCCTGGGCCCAGACCACGACGTCTCGGCCTGTGTAGCCTGTGCTCGCTTCAACAAGCGCACTCTCAGGCGCTGGGCGGAGTTCACTGAAGATTTTTTCGGTGATAAATTTGCTTACACCATGCCGTCGGATCTTCCGACATCGCAAACTCCTAAAACGCGAAAAGACCGGGATCGACATCCTCGGCCCGCGTCTACCACCGACTCCACGCCAAAACCTAGCGCGAGTGCTCCGGTTCCCTCTGAGACGGTATCTCCACCTCTCCGAACCGAAGACACCGCATTACCGACGACTCCGATTCCAGACATTACTTCGCCAGTTATAGATTTTCCTCCGGATACCGAAACTGAGGAAATGCCCGAGACCATTGCTGTGGACAAGGTCACTCCGGCACATGGAGCTGCCAGGCCTCCTATGGCCATGTCTATTAAGGCCTACACTAGGGCTAAGGCAGCCAGCAAAACAAAGCATATTACTTCTAAATCCTTACCTCAGCCGACTCCGGAGACACAAATTATGTCCATGGCTGCTGATTTAATTTCCATGATTAGAGGTTCACAGGCCCATCCTGAGAGAGCATCCCAGCCTCTTCCTGATAAAAGGCCCCGGGTTGAACCCTCTGACCCTACTCCTTCAGATGAAGACTCTGAGGGCTCTGTCCACTCTGATAGCCAGGAAGAGCTCTTCCAGACCTATGAGGACTCGGATGCAGAAGATTCCATACCTTCGGCCTCCCCTCCTGAGGATATTTCCTTTGGGGAAGTTCTGCACACCATGAGGGAACATTTCAAGTGGCAAGGACAGGAATATTCTGATTCCAGGAAACGCCTTAGGACTTTCCTTAAGAAGCCTCAGCACAGGCCCTTAGCTATTCCTCCTGTACTTGATGTTCTGGATGATTTGTATTCTGACTCTAGTGCTACCCCTGATTCTCTTCCTCCTGCTCCAGCCAAGCCAGACAGGTATTACAGGGTCCCTGAAACTCATTCCCATTTATTCAGGGCCCATACTGCTGATTTGGAAACTATTTCACAGGGGCCTAAAGGAGTTTCAGCCTCCACCTCAAAAAATCCTTTGCCCTCCAACAGGGAAGCGAGGTCATTAGAGAGATGGGGTAAAAAGGTTTACACATCCACTACCTTATCTATGAGAGCTTTAAATTGCCTTTTTCATATGTTACAATATCAGGATTATCTCTTAGAAGATTTACAAAAACATTAGCTTCTACTGATCCTTTAGACAGGAAGACTTTGCAGGAAGCTGTACATAACACTCAGCAAGTAAGCAATCACTTCCTGCAGTGTGGATATGATGCACTGGAAGCTTCGTGTAGGGCAGCTATGACAGGGGCAGTGATTCGTAGACATGCTTGGTTAAAAGATCAGCCGCTACCAGATCATGTAAAAGCAAAGCTCCTGGATGCACCTTTGGAAAAGAACAAGCTTTTTGGTGCAAATGCTAAGGATGTCTTTAAAGACCATCGAAGAAGAAGCAAAATCAGTTCAGACTGTGAAAGATTTCCTCCAGGTTCAACCTCCCAGGTTCAGTAGGAATTGGCCTTCAAAAAACTGGTCCTTTCCTAATCCAGAAAAGTTTCAAAGGGGTAAGAACAGATGTGGTCGAGGAAGAGGCCAATACAGAGGCCCTTACAGGGGACGACAATGGCAGCCAGGAAACCAAAGAAGTGATGCAGGGGTTTCACCTGCCCAACAACCACAAACTCAATGACTTTCCTCTACTACCGCCTACCAGGGAACAACTAGAAGCACCCTTGGGCGGGAAATTATCTCTGTTTGCAGAAAACTGGCACAGACTGACAAAGGACAAATGGATTTTGGACATTATAGACCGAGGGTACAGGTTTCATTTTCATACCTTACCAAGAAAACAAGGCATGCCAAACCTACCACAAAATCAGAGGGCAGAGGCTTTCAAGCAAATCACTCTGCTGACTCGAATGAAAGGAATAGAAAGAGTTCCACAACAAGAACAAGACCAGGGGTTTTACTCAAGACTGTTCCTTGTTCCAAGAAAAGAATCTCAATGGAGACCAGTACTGGACTTGTCTGCATTAAACACCTTTCTCATAGTACCAAAGTTCAAAATGCTGACTCTACAGCAACTCCTTCCCATGCTGGGCAAGGAGTCGTGGCTGATTACTCTGGACCTCAAGGAGGCATACCTGCATGTCCCTATCAGACACAGCTGCAGAAGATACCTCAGATTTCTTGCAGGGCCAGAGCATTATCAATTCTCAGCATTGCCATTTGGCTTATCTACTGCGCCCAGAGTATTTACAAAATGCCTGGCTTCAGTGATTGCTCATTGCAGGCTCCAGGGAATACAAATTTACCCGTACCTGGACGACTGCCTCATACAAGCGGACGACAAATTGATGTTGACAAAAAACCTGGATTATGTCATACGATTATTTCAAGCTCTGGGGATACACAGTCAACTTCCAAAAGTCAAGACTGCAGCCATCCCAGCAAATAATCTTCTTAGGAGCCAAACTAGACACAGCCTCTCAGATGGCTTACCTGACAGAAGACAAGCAAGAGAAGTTAACTCATTACTTCAAAGGTTTGGCAAAACTCACCCAGATGACTGCAAGGAGATTCCTACAGGCCCTGGGTTACATGGCATCCTGCATTCTACTGGTTCCATTAGCAAAACTGCACATGAGAAAGCTTCAATGGTACCTAAAAAGCATTTGGTCTCAACACAGCAACAACTTGGAGGCAATCATACCACTCATTCCATGCCTACAAAAGGAATTCCTATGGTGGGCCTCGGTGAGCCAGGAAAACACAGGTATGTCATTCAAAAAACCACAGATAACACAGACCATGACTACAGACGCCTCAGACCTTGGATGGGGGGGCGCACATGGAAGGCAGGTGTATACAAGGGCAATGGTCTCCAAAGGAAACACATCTGCATATAAACCAAAAGGAAATGCTGGCAGTGATGCATGCCATCGAGGCCTTTCAACGCCAACTCCAGCAAGGCCATTTAATGATACGGACAGACAACACCACTGTAATGTGGTACATAAACAAGCAGGGGGGCACCCACTCTTATCCCCTTTGCAGACCGACAATGCAGCCTTGGGAAAAATCACTGAGCCTAAACATCCAGTTACAATCCCAGTTTGTTCCAGGAAAAGACAATGTGCTGGCGGACAGCCTAAGCAGGAATTTCACAGATCCACACGAGTGGAGGTTACATCCGAAGGCCTTCAGACAACGCGCTTCGACATGGGGCAAGCCAGAAGTGGACCTGTTTGCCTCTCACCCTCAACCATCTTCTACCAAAATTTTGCACAAGGACATACCATCCAAAAGCTTGGAAAATAGATGCCCTCTCATTCAACTGGAACTGCCTAGCAATCTATGCACTCCCACCTCTACCACTGATGACCTCAGTATTACTAAAGATCAAAGCAGAGAAGCCCAAGGGAATCATAATAGCTCCGGATTGGCCAAGACAACACTGGTACCCACTACTACGGAGCATATGTCACACCAGGAGGCGGTCCCTCCCTCAGTGGCCTGTACTTTTGACTCAACACAATTTCGAAACACTGCATCCAAATCTTCAGACACTGCAGCTAACAGCCTGGGAGATCCCATAAATAACTTCAGCTTATCTCTTTCCAAGGAAGTTCAGTGGATACTAACAGAGGCTCGAAGACCATCCACCAGAAAGGTTTACTCAGCAAAGTGGAAAAGATTCAGCAATTGGAATACCAGCAAGGGACATGATGCTTCATTGTTGAACATCCCACTCATCTTGGACTATTTGGCAGATATGTTAAAGAACGGCCTCTCATATTCTTCCATAAAGATACATGCATCTGCTATTTCAGCTAGATACAACACTGATCCTACTGTTTTCTCTCACCCCTTACTAAGACAATTCCTCAGGGGAATCAAGAACATTAAGCCACCAAGAAAGGCCCCAGTGCCAGCCTGGGACCTCAATTTTGTCTTAGAAAAACTGACTCTACCTCCTTTTGAGCCAGCGGCTTCAATTGACTTGCAATTTCTCTCATGGAAGACAGCTTTCCTGTTGGCAATTACCTCAGCAAGAAGGGTTTCGGAGCTACAGGCCCTAATGGCAATACCACCCTTCATTATTTTCCACAGAGACAGGGTTTCATTAAGGACCAACCCTACCTTTATGCCAAAGGTGGTATCTAGGGTTTCTCTAAATCAAGCCATTCATCTGCCTGCTTTCTTCCCCAATCCTGAGAATAAGGGGGAAAGACTTTTGCATACCTTGGACATTCACAGACAACCCGATACTACCTGGACAGAACCAAGGCCAGTAGGAAGTCTGAACAACTTTTGTAGCTTACGCCCCTGCAGTCCAAGGAAAAGCAATTTCAAAACAGACTATTTCTAAATGGATTGGACATTGCATCAGATTCTGTTATTCCTTTCATGGAAAGACTGTTCCAGCCAATGTCAGACCACATTCCACCAGAGCTACAGCCACCTCTACAGCATTCTTAAGGGGGGTGCCTACCAAGGACATTCTAGAAGCTGCTACATGGAGCTCCGTGCATACATTCTCCAAACACTACAATCTCCCTCTATATTCCAGATCCAGAGCAGGCTTTGCTTCGGCAGTCCTGCAGGGTTTGCTTGCCTCTCCATCCCTTTCCTAGAACATACCTCCTCCCCCAGCTAAGCTATGGTATTCTACCCACATGTTATGACTGCAGTTGCATTCTTGAAGGACATAGTACAGTTTTGTACCTACCATAAATGTAGATGTCCGATAGACATGCAACTGCAGTCGGATTTTCCCTCCCTCCATACCCCTCTATGCCTAGGGTCCACTCCTATCCCTGTTATTCATAGCTGGGGATATCTGTTATGGTGTATTTGTTTTATTGCTCATTTATTTGTTTGGAATCCTGTTTTTGTCTTCCAATTTGATTACAGCCTTATTGGAAGGGCACCTGGCATCTGGGGCAAGAAACACTGAAGAAAATGGCATCGGCTGATGCTTATATACTCCAGCCGCTCTGACGTCGGAGAGAAATGCGACATCAGCCGACGTCGGATCCAGACTTTGGAATCCGGCTGACCGAGGGCTGCCTGAGGCAGGACAACCCACATGTTATGACTGCAGTTGCATGTCTATCGGACATCTACATTTATGGTAGGTACAAAACTGTACTTTTCCTTTCATCCTAGGTCCTTAGGTTTAGCTGTATCCAAGAAAGCTCTTTCTTCTTGGATTTCAAAGGCTATTTGCTTTTGTTATAATTCTAATGGTAATAGCCTTCCTTTTTCTGTAAAGGCTTATTCTGCTAGAGCTGTGGCTTCTGGCATGTTTTCCAAGGGGTTGGATACTAACTCTATTCTTGAAGTAGCTACTTGGACTTCTGCTTGGTAAAAGTATGCACAGGAGTTTGATGGAATCTCCACAGATAGCTGGTTTTTGCTAGGGCCATCCTTCATAGTTTCCTAGATGGCTCTGCTGGCCCTTCCTCTTCACAAGTTTCATCTTGAGCTTTAGCACTCTCCCAAAGGTTAAGAATACTGCAAACCGTGAATAAAAGACTCCGAATGGCTGTGTAAAATCTTACCATAACAGTGGATGTAGTCATCTTCACTTTTGCGGTATTCACTCACTCCCTCCCTCCTCCTCTTGGTCCATTGGCTTCCTGGATGGTACTGGTTAGCTCTTGGTTTCCCTTGGACTGACATTCCTAATGGGCTATCATTTCTGAGGATGGTACGTCCAGATGTCATCTTTATGCCCTATGCTATGCGAGGAGCATATGTGTGATATACAGCGTAATTTAAAGCACCAGTAGGCTTTTGTATACTGGCTGGATGTTGTAAAGGAAAGGACATCTACTGTTATGGTAAGATTTTATACAACTGTACTTTCTGCACCTGGAAACATGTTCTGCTTCTGGCTTTCACTTCAGCTAGGAGAGTTTAATAGCTTCAGGCTCTCATGGTCTTTCCTCCTTTTCTTATCACAAGGGTGATCCTGAGGGCTTAACCCTTCATTCATACCTAATGTAGTCAACAAGCTATCACTCAGCCAGGCCATACATTTCCCAACCCATAGAGCTAGGGGAGGAAGGCTCCTACACTGTCTAGATGTTCACAGGCAGTTAGGATTCTATTTGGACAAAATCAAATCCATTCAGAAGTCTGAACAACTGTTTGTCTCCTTCATTGACACAAACCTGAGCCTCGTATCTTAGCAAACATTTGGAAGTTGGATCTTCTAGGTCAGCTCACTTTATTGTCGTCTACATTGCAAGTCTTTCCCTCATACCGTTGAACTTATAGTACTAGGGCAGTTGCATCCTCTTGGGCCTTCTAGAAGGGGTGGATGCCAAGGCTGTCCTAGAAGCTGCTACCTGATAATTGAGGATTCTGATGCTGAGGAGTCAATTCCATCAGCCTCTCCGCCTGAGGACTACTTCTTTGGGGAAACCTTGCATACCATGAGGGAGCATTTCCATTGGGAAGGGCAGGATTTCTCAGAATCCAAGAAAAGGCTTAGAGACTTCCTTTTATTACCTCAGCACAGACCCCTTGCTATTTCCCCAGTGTTAGATGTTGTGGATGATGTGTATACTGAATCCAGCTTAAATCCTGATTCCTTACCTCCAGCCCCAGTTAAACCTGACAGATACTACAGAGTCCCTGACTCTCACAAATTTCTGTACAAAAGCTCTGTTGCTGACCCTGAAACTATTTTTCAGAGACCCAAAGGGGTTAAGTCCTCATCAGCCAAGAATCCAGTTCCCTCTGACTGAGATTCCAGAGCATTAGACAGATGGGGAAAGAAAGTATATACGTCTGCAACTTTAGCAATGAGAGCCTTAAATTGCCAGTTTCACATGCTAAAATGTCAGCAATTTTTGCTGTCTCAGTTGAAACAAAAAAATGTTTCCAGATTCAGATCCCCCTACTTTTAAAGAAATGCAGGATTTATTGCATGCAGCTGAACAGGTGGAAAAACATACTTTGCAATGTGGTTTTGATTCTTTAGAGGCCTCCTGTAGAGCAGCAGTTACAGGCTCTGTCATTAGAAGACATGCTTGGTTAAAAGAACATACGTTACCAGATCACGTTAAAGCAAAATTATTGGATGCACCTTTGCAGCAGGATGTGTTATTTGGAGTGAAGACAGAAGAGGTATTAAAGAAAATGGAGGATAAGGCAAAATCTATGCAAACGGTGAAGGATTTCTTACAGGTTCAGCCTCCTAGATTTAGCAGAAATTGGCCAACTACGAATTGGTCCTTTCCAGTTACAGACAGACCTCAAAGGGGCAGATACAGACGTCCAAAAGGTAGAGGTCAACCACAAGGCCCTTACAGGCCTCGACAATGGGTTGCATCAGGCCAGAAAGAAGGGGAAGACAGGCCCCAACCATATAAAAAGCAGCCCCAATGACTTCCCACTACAGCTGCCAAACAACTCTCTCTTGGCAGCCCCCTTGGGAGGAAAACTGGCACTTTTCTATCACAACTGGCATATGATCACCAAAGACAAATGGGCTCTCAACATTGTATCTCAAGGTTACAGGTTCCACTTTCACACTCTGCCAAGGTTAAAAGGAATGCCAAATTTGCCACCAAATCAGTGGGCAGAGGCTCAGAAACAAATTACAGCACTCATGGATATGAGAGCTATTCAAAAGGTACCACCACCAGAGCATGGACAAGGATTTTACTTGAGACTCTTTCTGGTTCCCAGAAAGGACAAAGCTTGGAGGCCCATTCTGGATCTTTTTTTCTCTAAACACTTACCTGGATGTTCCGAAATTCAAAATGTTGACACTACAGCGGCTTCTTCCCATGCTGGGCAAGAAAGCTTGGCTCATGACATTGGACCTCAAGGAGGCATACCTGCATGTCCCTATCAGACAAAACTGCAGAAGATACCACAGATTCTTAGCTGGTTCAATGCACTGTCAATTCTCTGCACTGCCCTTTGGCTTATCTACTGTGCCCAGGATCTTTACAAAGTGCCTGGCACCAGTAATTGCATTTTGCAGACAGAAAGGAATTCAAATTTGTCCGTACCTGGACGACTGCCTGATTCAAGCAGAGAGCAAGGACATTCTTCTAAAGCATCTGGCCTATGTAAAAAAGTTAAGTTGCCTGGGGTACACAGTAAACGAAAAGAAATCAAAATTAGTGCCCTCACAAGAGATAATATTCCTGGGTGCCAGCTTGAACACAACGGCCCAGATGGCTTATCTCACGCCAGACAAGCAAGGACAACTGACTCAATACTTTCAATTGATGGCAACAAAGACCCAACTCCCTGCAAGAAAAATTCTGCAGGCCTTGGGTTACATGGCATCTTGCATACTACTAATTCCATATGCCAGACTGCATATGAGGAAACTACAGTGGTACCTAAAGAATGTATGGTCTCACCACTGTCAAAGTTTGGAAACAGTTATACCACTAATTTCTTGTCTTCAACAGGAGTTTCAATGGTGGGCTCAAGCTTGTCACCTCAACAAGGGACAGCCTTTTACTCAACCTACAGGCAGGCAAACACGGACAACAGATGCATCGGATTACACCTGGGGAGCACACATGGCAGGCAACTGTATTCAGGGCAAGTGGCCCGCAGAACAAAGACATCTTCACATCAATCAAAAAGAGATGCTAGCTGTACAAAATGCCCTTATATCTTTCAAGGACCTGCTGCATCCGGGGCAACTACTACTAAAGACCGACAACACTACAGTTATGTGGTACATAAACAAGCAAGGGGGAACTCACTCCTACCCCCTCTGCAGGCAAGCCATGACCTTGTGGAACACAGCTCTAAACTATCAAGTTCATCTGCAAGCACAATTCCTTCCAGGAGAGAAAAACACACTGGCAGACTACTTAAGCAGAAACATCATGGATCCCCACGAATGCAAATTGAATCCACAAATATTCAGAATGATAACACAGAAATGGTGGAGCCCAGACATAGATCTGTTTGCATCCCCAATGAACTGCCAGCTACAGAAATTCTGCACAAGGAGTTGCCATCCACAAGCATGGAAAGTGGATGCCCTCTATTTCAGCTGGAAAAACCTACAAGTATACGCTTTCCCACCACTACCTCTCCTGCCTAAGGTACTCATAAAAGCCAGGCAAGAAGAGCCAAAGATGATCCTTATTGCACCAGACTGGCCACGCCAGCACTGGTACCCAACCTTAAGGAACTTAGCACAAGGACCACCCTGGATTTTGCTTCAAATCCCACATCTGCTGACTCAGCACAACAATCAGATGCTACACAGCCAGCTAAAGACCTTAAACCTAGCTGCATGGAAGATTCCTTAGTCAAGCAAGCAATGCCGCTCTCCAAAGCTGTTATGGATGTCATTCTGGAGGCCAGAAGGCCTAGTACCAGGAAAGCCTATTCGGATAAATGGAAGAGATTCTGTGCCTGGAACCAAGCTCACAGCCTTGACCCTTATGTCCCAAACATTTTTCAGATACTACAATATTTAACTGAGATGCTGGACAAAGGCCTCTCCTTCTCATCCATCAAGATCCACGCCTCTGCCATCTCTGCTCATTACAACACGGATCCACCAATTTTCTCTAATCCTTTGCTAAGACAGTACCTCAGAGGGGCTAAAAACATAAGACCGCCCCGTAGAGCACCTACTCCAACTTGGGACCTGAACTTTGTTTTGGAAAAATTTACTTTACCTCCTTTTGAGCCAGCTAACACAGCAGAATTAAAATATATTTCTTGGAAAACTGCTCTGCTCCTGGCAAAACATCAGCACGAAAAGTTTCAGAATTACAGGCACTAATGGCAGTGGAACTTTTCCTCGTTTTCCACCAGGACAGCGCGTCTTTAAGAACTAACCTTACGTTTATGCCAAAGGTGGTATTCAGTGTGGCTCTAAACCAAACTATTCATTTGCCAACTTTTTATCCAAAACCACAGAATAAAGGGGAGAGACTACTGCATTCCTTAGACATTCACAGGCAGTTGCGCTTCTACTTGGACAAAACCAAAGCTTTCAGGAAATCTGAGCAATTATTGGTAGCATATGCTGCAGGAGCGCAGGGAAAAGCCATTTCAAAACAGACTATTTCAAAATGGATAGGACATTGTATACGTTTCTGCTATACACACCATGGGAAACCTGTACCTAGCAGCATTAGATCTCACTGCACCAGGGCAACAGCCACTTCAACTGCCTACCTCAGAGGAGTACCTACCAAGGATATTTTGGAAGTAGCAACTTGGAGTTCTGTACATACCTTCACCAAGCATTACCATCTGCCTCCATACTCTAAATCCAGAGCTGGCTTCGCCACTGCAGTGCTGCAGGGCCTTACAGCCACCCCTAATGCCTTAGAGTACCAGCCACCCTACCTCAGCTTTGGGATTCTACCCAAATGTAATGACTGCAGCAGTGTAACACGATGAAGATAGTACAGCTTTGTACCTACCATAAATGTAGATGTTCGAGTGTGTATACACTGCAGCAGTCCAGGTTACCTTCCCTCCTTCCCCTATTACTTGCTGGTACGTACCTATATCTTCACCCTTTACTACCTATGGGGAGTATTTGCTGGTAGCTGAAAGTTGTTGTTTGCTTTTCTTATGTATGTTTTATTAGCAATTTGAATTGCCTACCTATTTGGGGGCACCTGACATCTGGGGCAAGAAAAACTGAAGAAAATGGCGTTGGCTGCATCTTATATACCCCTGTCACACTGACGTCAGGGAGGAGGCGACAGCAACTGACGCCGGGCCAAGACTTTGGAACTCTGGCTGACTGGGGAACCGCCTGACGGCAGGATAACCCAAGTGTAATGACTGCAGCAGTGTATACACTCGAACATCTACATTTATGGTAGGTACAAAACTGTACATGTTAAGTTGTCAAACTCGCCTTCATTCTTGCTGGATGGGACTGGGCACTTGCTAAGCTCGAGAACTCATTTTACCAGCTTGAGGCAACCCTATATCCCATAATGCAAGGCGTGACTACCTCAGATCTTGTTTGCCGCTTCGCGAAGAGGTCTCCTTTTTACCAGCTCAGGTAAAGTTTCAATTTCTTCAAGATTAGTCAGAGTTTTTCCCCTTATTTCCTATTTGTCCTTTATTGGGTATATTATTTATACTTATACTTATCTCCTACCCTATATTCCCTTCCTTTACGTTAGGATTTATTTCCTTCAGGCTTTAAGCCTCCCCCTCAGTTATTTCCTGTCAGGTTGTGTGTGTGTGTTTTTTGGGGATTAACTGTGTGACTGTTGTGTCTGTCTGCTTTTGGACATTGTCTAAAGAGGTAAAGGTCTCAGGCTTCAAGAAGTGTGACTCGTGCTGTCAGAAAATGTCTCTGACAGACGGTCACACTTCTTGTGTGTATTGCCTGGGGCCTTTACACCTGCAGGACTCCTGTGCCATTTGTCACTCCTTTAGCCAGAGAGTCCTGCAGGAACGAAGAAATTAATTCTTCGTGGCTTGTTAAAGCCAGAGGGTTCTCCGACCAAGGCTGGGTCGGTTAAACCCTCTAAGCCATCTAGAGCCCAGGCTGTAGTTTCTAAGCCTTCGGCTGTGACTCCGACTCCTTCGGAGTCGAGATCGGCTCCGGCTGGAGCCAATCTTTCTACTTTGGAGATTGTTGTGTCGGCTCCGTCCGGCTCCGACACACAAATACCCATTACTTTGTCAGCTCCGGCCGGAGCCGACGTGTCTTTATCCAGTATTGGAGCCGACAAGTCTTCGGCTCCATCTGGAGCCGAGGGGTCATCGGCTCCGATGGCTCCATCCAGGAAGAGATCTCGGTCTCCTTCCCTGGAGTCGATTCGTTCGGCACCGGGATCTCCTCTTTTGTCTGAGAGGAGCCATCGGAGCCGATCTTCAAGATCTTCCAGGCTATCAGACCACGATTTAGAGAGGGTGGTAAGCAGACAGTTGAAGTCACAGGCACTAGCCCAAATGCTCCATAGCCCGTCTCAACAGACGTCTGCTATTTCTCTTCCCCCCCGAACTTCCTCCTCCGACTCTCCTTCAGAGTTCGGAGCCGGAGCTTCTCGGAACGGTGACCGTGGGTGCGCCGGAGCCGATACTTCCCCTTTCGGCTCCGACGTCTTTGGCTCCGATCTCCTCCATGAGACCTTCATTGGAGGGATCCGGTCGTCGAGTCTCCCTTGTCAGCTCCGAGGGGGCAAGTGGCATCGGACCCTTGTCCGACCCTGCTCTCCCTCTTGGAGCTTCGGCATTGGTGAGCTCGGCACCGACATTGGCTTCGGAGCCTTCTCTTTCGGTGGGGCCGGGGATTCCTGTTTCTTCGGGGCGGGAGTCTTCTGGCCTCCCTGGGAGAGGAGCCTTCGAGGTGATGAGGAGTGTCCTAGCCCCCGAGCTAGGTCAACGGTCTATTCCTTTAGCTCCTCCATCTTCGGTGCCTGTTGATGTCTCTTGCCAGTCTCTTGCTCCCGGACCCAGAGATCCATCGCCCCAGGTTTCCCCATTGGGAAGAACTTCCTCTTCCGAGGTTTCTCCTGATCCTGCAGCAGAACCCCCACGTAAGAGGAAGCACACAGACTCCCCTGAGTCTACTACATCAGATACCGACTTAGATGAGTCGGAGGGTTCCCCACGGTCCCCCTCTGAGGATGTCTCCTTTTCAGACATCCTGGAACTCCTTAAGCAGAGGGGGAACTGGCCTTCCATTAACCCCTCCGAGGATGAGTCGGTATACCTGGAGGCTTTCGGATCTCGACCCTCCACCTCCTGGGTGTCTCCGCCTTTCGACCCATTCATGCAAGTAGTGGCTCGTAAGGCGTGGGCAGCCCCGGATTCTGTGGAACCAGTTCCTAGGAGGCCCTCCAAATTCATTACAGCCCCTGCAGACAAACAGTTTCTTTCTAAGGGCGTCCCTTTTGATGCTATGGTGGTGGTGGCGGCCACCAAGAAGGAACTTGCTGATCCTTCTGTGCCTGCCCATCCTCCTAATAAGGATTCTAGGACCATGGATAGGTACGGCAAGCGGATGTTTTCTTCAGCGACCTTTGCTATGCGTTCGCTGAACTACCTTTGTCACTTTACCAGACTTCAGAGAGACATTCTCAAGGAACTAGGTGAAGTGGTTCAGGATCCTTCGGCGACTGGGGCTCAGGAAAAGATTGCCTCACAGCTAGGAATCCTCAATTCTTTGACTAACTCCTCCATGCGGCTCATTTCTTATGCAGCCGATGGGGCGAGTAGGGCCGCAGGCACAGGAGTGGCACTTAGGCGTCAGGCCTGGATGCGGCTTTGTAATTTTGCAGACCCTTTTAAGGCGTCCTTCACCAATACCCCCTTTGACGGTTCGGCTTTGTTCGGGCCTCAGGTGAAGGATACATTGACCAGGTGTGAGCAAGACGGCAAGACCCTTTCTGCCGTAGGAGTCCATTTCTCCACCCCTTCAGGACCCTATCCAAAGGGTCAGAAGGGAGGGAAAATGTGGTTCCGTAAATCTCAAGGAGTCACGCCGGACACACGTGGTCAGTTTACCCCCAGAGGCAGAAGGGGTAATAATAATAGGCACCGCCCTAGGGGCAGAGGGGGTCCGCAGAATCAGGGTAGCAGGGAGACACTCTCCCTGATAAACCCTTCCAGCATCCCTGAGGTGTTGCCTGACTGTCCACCCTTGGAGGCAGTCGGGGGAAGATTGTCGCTGTACCCAATAGCCTGGCGTTCCCTCTCTCAAGACAAATGGGTACAGTCGATCATATCCGAGGGCTACAATATCCCTTTCCAGAGGTATCCCATTCCTCATCATTCCCTTCCAGACGTCTTACCCGGTCTAAGGGAATTGGCAAAACGGGAGGTATCAAAACTCCTAGCAAAAAGAGACATCCAAATAATGCCAGCAGACCAAGTAGGATCCAACACCTACTCAAGATTCTTTTTGGTCCCCAAAAGGACGGGAGATTGGAGACCAATTTTAGACCTCAGCAAACTAAACAAGTTTGTCAAGAAGACAAGGTTCCGGATGGTCACGCTTCAGTCCATTCTACCCTTTTTGGGCAAGGACAACTGGATGTGCTCAATAGACCTTCAGGATGCGTACTATCATATAAAGATTCACAGGCGCTCCAGAAGGTTTCTCCGCTTTCGGCTGGGGTCCAGTCATTTTCAATTCAGAGCCCTGCCCTTTGGCCTCACTACAGCCCCCAGAGTGTTTACCAAATGCATGGCAGTGGTTACGGCTCATCTGAGACGTCAAGGATTCCAGGTATTTCCGTATCTAGACGACTGGCTCCTCTCCGCCACCACCAGGCATCAACTTCTCAAGGCCAGAGACCACACTCTGCAAACCTGCAAGCAATTGGGGATTTCAATAAATTTCGAAAAATCTTCTCTGTCGCCTTGCCAATCTATTACCTTTATAGGCGCAGAATTAAACAGTCAGCCAGACTCACAGAACGAAGAATTCTGGACATTCGGAAGTATGTTCGGATCATATTACTCAGCAAGAAGATCAGAGTCAAATTTGTCCTGAAGGTTGTGGGTCTTATGGCTGCGGCCATTGTTCTTCTGCCATTAGCCCACTTCCACATGCGTCTTCTGCAGTGCATGTTGTTCGCTCAATGGTCATTCCAGCAACTCCCCATGAGTCACGAGATTTTTGTCACGCAGTCGTGCAAGAGTCATCTAACCTGGTGGATGTGTTCTCCCCTGCTCCATCAGGGACGACTGTTTCTTCCCCCAGTTCCGGTTGCCACAGTCACTACGGATGCCTCTGTGATCGGGTGGGGGTGGGGGCATTATCAGGGCAGGATAGTCCATGGGACTTGGCAACCCATAGAATACCATCTGCACATAAATGTCCTAGAGATGAGAGCAGTGCTTTTAACGTTGCAAGCCCTCAATGACTTTCTTCCCTTAGGGACTATTGCAGTTCAGACGGACAACATGTCTGTAGTCTGGTATATCAACAAGCAGGGCGAGACCAGGTCCTACCCACTGTGTCGAGAAGCTCTCAGACTTTGGCATCGGGCGATCTCCTCTCATCGGTTTCTGATAGCAACGCATATCCCCAGGAGATCCAACCTCTTAGCGGACAGACTGAGCAGAGCTATTCTCATGCCACACGAGTGGTCTCTCAAACAATTGGTAGTGGACGAGATTTTTCAGAAGTGGGGCTTCCCTTCCTGCAACCTTTTTGCTACACCCCAAAACAGCAAATGCCCAGACTTCTTCACCCTCTTTCCTCTACCAGGCCATTCCCTGAGAGACTCTCTAACCCAGGATTGGCCCCGGGGACTTCTGTATGCTTTTCCTCCATTTCCTCTGATACCACAAGTTATTCAGAAAGCTACCATATTGAGAGCCAAGTTGATCCTCATTGCCCCTTACTGGCCTCAACAAATTTGGTTTCCGTCCCTGCATCATCTCCTGGCCCACCCTTGGCATCTGGACCCATTCCCAGTTCTTCTGACCCACCAGTCGGGTCATCCGCACCGGGCCATTCATTCTCTCAACCTCACTGCTTGGTTGCTCCACTTCCTTCCTTAGCCAGGCTTCCTATGATCTCTAACCCCGTTAGGAACATCATAGTAGCTTCTCTAAAGTCCTCCACCAGAAAGATTTATGCTAGTAAGTGGAAACGTTTTTCTTTCTGGGCAAAGTCTAAACACATAGATCCCTTTACTGCTCCACTGCATTCAGTTTTGGACTTCTTAGCAGAGATTTTTCAATCGGGATCTTCTTCTTCTACAGTTAAAGTCCAATTGGCAGCAATCTCTAATTTTCATGTTGGGTTAGTGGATCAAAGCATTATGTCCCACAAGCTTTGCAAAGCCTTTCTGAAAGGTATTTTTCTTCTGAAGCCTCCAATCAAAGATCCTCCTCCGCAATGGGATTTGAATTTAATGCTGGCATCCTTGATTCTACCCCCCTTCGAACCGGCTGCTACATGCTCCTTAAAGTTTCTTTCCTGGAAAACAATTTTCTTGGTTGCTGTTACTTCAGCTAGAAGCGTTTCTGAACTTCAGGCCCTCTGTGTCCGGTAAGCTTACTTGGTTTTTCACAAAGATAGGGTGTCTTTAAGAACTAATCCATCTTTTTTGCCCAAAGTTGCTTCCCAGACGAATCTTAACCAATCTATTGATTTGCCAGTTTTTTCCCCAATTATTCAAACAAAGCTGAACAAAAACTTCATTGCTTGGATGTCCATCGTCAGCTCAGATATTATTTGGACAGAACCAAACAATTCAGAAAATCTGATCAACTATTCCTTTCCTATGCAGAGAACAGAAAGGGTCTCCCAGTCTCTAAAGTGACCTTATCCAGGTGGCTGTCTTCTATCATTTCTTATGTTTATCATCTTAGAGGCAAGCAACTATCCTCAAAACCAAAAGCACATTCTACCAGGAGCCTGTCCACATCCACAGCTTTTCAAGATAGGCTACCTATTGACACCATTTGTGCAGCAGCCACTTGGGCCACTCCTCACACCTTTGTGTCTCATTATAAATTGGATTTGGCCTCTAGGGACAGGGCTAGGTTTGGTTCCACAGTTCTCAAGAGTCTGTTCCATTGAGCCACCCAGGATAGAGGTGCTAGGGACACGGTCCCATCCAGCAAGAATGAAGGCGAGTTTGACAACTTAACATTTAGAAGTTATGTACATACCATAACGTTCCATGTTAGTTGTCTTCTCTCGCCTTCTTTCTTAAGGCCCCTCCTTCCCCCTGGCCTGGACTGATCTTGAGGTTGTACCTTCTTTTTGTTGAGGGTGTGGTCACTCTTTCCAAGAGTTCCCAGTAGGAAGAGTCTTTATTGTTAGTGGCTATTGGCCTAGTTTCTCCTACAGTTAGTTTTCTTCTTCCTGGGGAAGAAGTGTTTTTGGCAGGGTTTTCTTCTAGCTACCAAACGAGATCTGAGGTAGTCACGCCTTGCATCATGGGATATAGGGTTGCCTCGAGCTGGTAAAATGAGTTCTCGAGCTTAGCAAGTGCCAAGTCGGAGCCATCCAGCAAGAAAGAAGGCGAGAGGAGACAACTAACATGGAACGTTATGGTATGTACATAACTTCTAATTCCCCCTACCCACCCTCCCTGTTCCTGTGTTGTTAAATTTGGAGGCTTTTGCAGTTGCCCGCCCCCACTGTAGATTTGATCTGGGAAACTCCCCCCAGTCCCATATCTTTACCTCATTCTACCCAATAAGACTCCTTCTGCACTTGTTTTTTGTCATTTTTAATTTAATTGCATTTTTTTTAAACTGTTTGGTCTAACATTGCTGCATACTCGTGTGCTAGCTTGCACTGATTTGAATTTAGCTACTTTTCTGTATTAAAAAAAAAACTAAGCCCGTTTCCTACCTTTCCTGTAACTAGTGTAGTCCAGACTCAGATTTACTGTATCCAGGACTGTATGTAAGCTTCTGAGCCCCCCAAGCTGTCTGTGTTGGAGGGAAGCCTTCTAGCTTATCAGTGGGAGTGGTAAACACTAGGTAACCTGTCTACCACATAAGGAGTGGTTCTGGCCCTGAAATTGTAGTTATTAGCCGTTTAGGCAGCTTTTCCATCTCTCTCAACTTTCTGATTTAAAAGCCCACATTTGCACTTGTTTCCTCCCTTTTCCGTAACTAGTTTAGTCCAGATACAGATTTAGTTTTAGCACTTGAATTTGCTTAGTCGTGATCAGCACTTGTTCAGAACTTGGTGTAAGCACTAAATAAGCTACTAATTACTATAGCAATAACCCTCTCCTGGGTGTGGGTAATGCTGGATTTACCCACGGTTAGTGTGGTTTGGTCATGAGGGCGAAGCCCGAGTGGCCAAACAAAGCCAGCTGTGGGTAAATCCAGCATTACCCACACCCAGAAGTGGGTTATTGCTATTGTACAATGACATTATTTAAGAAAAAAAATAATTACTTTTCTTAATTAATGGCATTGTATAATGCCTCCTTGCTGCCCTTACGCAGCTGTCTGGTATTCTGCGGCAGTTCTGATGTACTGCGCATGTGTACGCCTACGCAGTACATCAGAGCTGTGGGCAAAAGCAATGGAGAAAACAAGATCTCCGTTGCTTTTTAAAAACTGTTTCGCTATGTTAAATGGGTTTAACATGGCGAGACAGCTTTAAAAAAAGCAATGGTGAATCTCCGTTGCTTTTTTTAAAGCTGTCTCGCTATGTTAAACTCGTATAACATAGCGAGACAGTAAAAAAAAAAAAAAGAATTATAGTAATGGAAAAAGTCCGGGCAACTGGACTTTTTTCCATTACTATAACTCTGATTTACAACGTGCACGCTGACCTGCGTACGCCTACGCAGTACATCAGAGCTGTGGGCAAAGGCAATGGAGAAAGCAAGATCTCCTTTGCTTTTTAAAAACTGTTTCGCTATGTTAAGTGGGTTTAACATGGCGAGACAGCTTTAAAAAAAGCAACGGAGAATCTCCGTTGCTTTTTTTTAAAGCTGTCTCGCTATGTTAAACTCGTATAACATAGCGAGACAGTAAAAAAAAAAAAAGAATTATAGTAATGGAAAAAGTCCGGGCAACTGGACCTTTTTTCATTACTATAACTCTGATTTACAACGTGCACGCTGACCAATTAGCGTGCACGTTTTTTTGTAATATTAATTGGGGGGGGGGGCATTGTATAATATAGCACTAAACCTTCCTCATTACCTAGAGGAAAACGGTTTTTGAACTTACCTTTCTCATTTGCTTAGAGAAAAACAGCTCTTGTACTCACTTTCCTCGCTTATCTAGAGGAAAATAGTTTTTTTATTCAGACATGTCCAAGGGTCAGCTCCCAGTATTCTCTCCAAGTGCATTGTCATCCCCTTTGGTAAAAATACTGTACCCATGAACTACAACATAGACGGTACTATACTTAACACCGAAAGTGTGATAAGAGACCTTGGGACCCAGGTGGACAGTAGTCTCTCCTTTGATAATCACATCGCCACAGTAGTCAGGAAATCCTCCTACGTGGCACACCTCATCACAAAAGGTTTCTCATCCAGAAAAAAAGAGGTCATTGTTCCCCTCTACTCATCACTCATTAGACCCATTATAGAGTACAACACCCCTGTTGGTGTGTACCTCACAAGACATCTACAACAACTGGAAAGGCTGCAGAAATACCTCACAGAGGATTACCAGCCTCAAACAGATGCCCTACGCAGACAGTCTCAAAAAACTCCAGCTTTACTCCGTCGCATATTGCCTACTCAGAGGTGATCTCTGCCTAACACATAAAGCTGTGTCAAACCCAGAGCTGTTGGACATGCTCCACTTAAAGAAATCCCAATCCCTCCGAGTACACGCTCTAGGGACCTAAACCTTGTCACCACAATAAACAGAAAATGCCAGAGGGATAGATTCCTGTCCCAGAGACTTCCCATACTCTGGAATAAACTACCTATCTATGTCAAACAAAGCTCCTCATTAGCACTCTTCAAGAAAAATCTTGATTGGATGTGAAATAATAAATTCACCCTGGGGATCACTTTTGTGGCTCTGCTCGACAGTGAACAGGAAAGTAATTTTCTTGGGTGGCAAAAGCCAGGGTATCTTTTTTTGGCTGGGCTTGTATAGGCCCCCTAGGGCTGATAGCCTAGTTACCTACCTATGAACCTAATTACACATTAATACATACCCTGGAGCGCATGCATTATTCAGCTTAGAGAATGAGTTCTCTGTAAAATTGTTTGTTTTGCTTGTTTGTGTGTGTGTGTGTATATATATGTATATATATATATATATATATATATATATATATATATTTTTTTTTTTTTTTTTTTTTTAATGTAAAATAATTGCTCTGCCTAATGTTTCAAACTTGCTGTAGTAGATGTTAATGGTGGTGGGGGAAGCATTTTACATCCAAAATGTAACATTTTAAAAAATAACCAGGTATTTACTTCATTGTTTTGTTCCCTTACTCCTAAATTGTTTGTTTGGCAGTCATTTGAGGTTGAAATTACTAAATGATGACATGCACTTGAGCTTCAGACTTGAATTTACTTCAGAAAATTCATGCTAATATAAATCCTTTACTTAAGCAACTTTGTAGTTTTATAAGAGCAATAATTAAAATCTGTTTCTATTTTAGAGCCTTTGTTCCCCCTTTATTTTAGGCTGTATCCAGATTTCTGCAGCTCAAAGGTGCAGCGGTATGCAAACCCTTTACTGCTGCTGCTGCTTCCAGTAGTCATCTCACTCACTGTCGCTCTCAACACACATTTATGCTTCAGAACAATGCATACCAATGAAAACCCTGTTATTCTAGTGACTTTCTAAGTTTATAAGAGCAGTATTTTAAAATCTGTCCCTGTTTTAGCCCTTTATTTCTTCATTATTTTTGGCCATGTACAGATTTCTTGTGTTGAGAAAGAGGTATTGGTTGAGAGCTATGCAAAGCTTTTAGGGGATGCTGCCAGAGATCGCTTTCGCTCTTCAGTCTGTCTCTCTCACACACGCAGACACACAGACATTCTCTCTTCTGCTTTCATCCACACATTCACTCACATGCAGACAACAACATAAGCTTGCACACACTTTCTTCTGATTCATTTATTTTCGATCATCTCTCTTTCTTTCATACAGACACACACTCATGCACACGCTTTTTATTTTACACACGTTAAACAGCAGAAGCACTAGTTAGCGAGTGTAAAATAGTTCAACCAATCTTTCACATTCATGTACACATTGTTTTTTTTTTTACTTTTTAGTCCAAGCTCCAGGGCAGCTTGATATGCTGCCGTGAAGTGGCAGACTTGTTTTTCAGTGGGCATTACTTGTACATTAATACCCTGCTGGAGAATGCTCATTCTCCAGTCTGGTTACTGATGTACAGTTTGCCTATTCTTTAAAATATGTTAACAGTACAACCTTATAAAGTTGACAGAATAAGAGGATGTTAATTGACATGCATTTTCTCAAGTAAATTGAGTCTATAGCCATAATGACTCTCCATATTTTTAGTGAAATTAATACACCACCATTTATCAAGCGTAAAAGAAATGATTTTAAAATGCAGCAAAATTTTGAACCAAAATCTGTTCTATAGCTAGTAGTTCTTTGTGCAAGGCAGATGATCACTGCATCCTCTTTTGACACCCAAATGAGTAAATAAGAAGGTGCAGCTGCTAATTCTGTGACTGCAGTATCTCAGAGAATTATTCTTACTTTGGGGTACTGTGGCCTAGTAGTAATGGTGGGTGATACAGGCTCCCACATTGTTAGTGTGGAGGCCAAGTCCCCCTGCAAAAATGCTTCAGAAATGTTAGTGAGGTTTTAGTTTTTGCTTGTGGAGGTCTGAAAGCTCACGGTCTCGTTCACACTTTTGTGCGACAAGCAAGGATGCAGTGATTTTGTCACACAATTAAGTAGGACCATCTGTTAGTCACATCCATCCTTCCTTGTTAAGAGCATTTTACCTCAAATAACTGGATAACATGAATCAGTGTGGTTTATTCAAGAGTCATGTACATATCTAATTCTATGCATTCCAGTGTGATACCTGTACAATACCTACCAGAAAGGAAAGCTGTCATACCTATTCACTCCCTTCACTTGCAGAGCAATAACCACAAATGTACCTACCCTAAAAATCGAATATGGGCTCCCCTTATTAACAGTAAACTTTACCGCAGTTGCACACAGTGAAAACTACTACTATTAAAATCTGTGTGTTTGCTCTTCTGGAAAAAACAAATATCCATTGCTGTCATCTCCCCCAAAAATTTAACTGTCTACCCATCCCTGAAAGAGCAGTCCTGTTACTAAGTTTATGTATGTAAAATACTAAAAGTGGGCTATTGCCCACCCTTAGTCTAAGCTACAAATTAAACAACCAGAAAGCAGTCTTGGAAACGGTTATGAAGAGGGCTTAAAATTACCATACTGCATTTCAAAACAGTCAGGTGAATGTCTGTTAGCTCCATAATCTGGAGCAAGCTCCCAGGAGAAGTAAACACACTGGAACATTCAAAACAAAATCAAAAGAGCAATTACTACAGGATTCTAAATGCATTTGCTTTAGAGAAAATGACTAGCAGTGCTAGTGGAGTAAGTTACTCCGTGAACACCAAGACTATGCAGAAGCTTAGCACTTATTGGTTGTATAATTCAGTTACTCTTAACTGTCTTGACTATGTTCCAGTTTTGCTATGCTCAATGTATTGTTATTTCTTGCATATACCTGTCTTCATATGGTTGTCATACTTTGACTTGTATGAACCACTGTAAAACTGTATACTTTTATGACCGATGGCACAGGTTGTGGCTGAAAAAGGTCAGTTGACCAGCCCTCCTACCCAGTTAAACTGTGAAATAAAAGTAAAGGAAGCCACTTATCGAATTTCAGTTCGCGAGTTGACACTATGTAAGGTGGTATTTAAACCAAATGCAATGATTTCCTTTTATATTGACTTTTTTTTTTAGAGATCTACTGTGGATGTGCTTGCATACAGCTTTTTCACTTGTTTCTCATAGGTCTTGGAAGCTCTTAACATGCAAGTCTTAATCTGGAGCAAAAGCTAGTGTTGGCATTGTTTATGGGGTTTACTCTTAATAAGTTTTAAGCACTAAATTCTGTAACAGTCTTTTCCATCTGTTTTGCATTTAGGTTTTCGTTGTGGTCCAGGTATTGGATAAAGAGCTCATTACTTCCTAATGTGATGCACAGGAGTCTGTAGATAGGTTCAGAGGTATGGCCTTCAAGGTGAGCTTTCATGTACTCCTTTTTATGTTTTACACTTTGGATGCATTGATCAGGACAGCTACCCTTGACTTTTTATCTGCACAGTGCCAGCTGTCAGGTTTTTCGTCTTTATATGAAACTTGTTCTACTGTGCGTTATCTAATGTTATAGTAATCTAGTCTTTTGTAAGTGAATTTAAATACTGTAATGTTAATGTGAAGCTTTTCTTGGGATTCAACAGAAAAATCACTGTAGCTCAGACCATCCCAGTTAGCAAACATAACTAAATATAAGCAAAAGTTGCTATAATCCGAGTACCCCTGGCCTGAGTAGTGGTGTGTTTGAGGACCAACCCACCACCCTAGCTATGGTTGAGATCTTTAAAGTGTGTACCTCCCCTTTTCCTGATAAATCCTACATTTTCTGTAGGAACAAGGTGTCAAACCAACATTCCATTGTTAAGCTAATTTCCAGGACCAGTTTACTTTTCTTGATCATTCTGGCAAGTGTCTAAACGAGGTCTGTGTTCAGCAGTGTGGACTAGACTACAAGGACTGCTCAGGTGGTAGGTCAGTTTTCTAAAAGGTGTCCTTATTTGGAGAGCCATGACTCGGGTCAGGTGCATTCTAGATATAATTGAGTAAGGTCATGCCCTAGACATCGGTTGGTCTTTATGGGTGATCCCAACATGAGGAAACAAGTTGCCTTGAATGAGTTATTAATGATGTCCCAGTCGCTTTTGGCTGTAGAGAGGGGTAAAAATGCTCATTAGGGTAAGATTTTATTTCTTTGTCCTAGTCTTCAGGTTGCTTGGTAGAGCTTACTCATTCTGCTCTTGTCAGAGTTACCATTTCTTAAGACCAGTTATGTAATATTTCATGTGGTGGTTGTACATCAGTTGAACACATTTGTTCATAGAGGGTGTAGGTTAAAGTAATGAATGTGTAGTACAACAAAACATGACCATCTTGAAAGAAGTTTCTGGGATTCTTTGTAAGTATTTGTTACTTTTTTGGACATTGCTTTTTCACATTTGTTACCCATTTTATTTTTGCCTGGGCCATGTCTTCGGTAGCTTCCAATTCAAAAAATTATGCTTATGAGGTTAGACAGTTGAATAGTGGTATGATAACTGAAGAAGCATTAATAGATTCAGACAAGTCTGCTCTGCAAGAAAGTGATCAGAAGTGAAGTGGACCATTCAGCATGTGGCAACCCATAAGTTTCTAAATATGCTGGAAGACATGTCCTACATTACCTTCTTTTTCTGCTGGAGTTGCAACTTGTCCAGGAGAGCATTCAGCTGTTTTGGTTTCTGATGTTGGGCACTCCCAAAATCTGTTCATCAAGAATAATGCTGGTCTGCCTAAGAGTTTGCTCCTTACAACCAGAGTCATTGCTAGAGCTTTTGGGTTTGTCTGAATACTACACTTCCAGCATCATCCTGTCACTACTACTCCTCTGAAGCAACCTTTTGTGTCATAGAAAGTGGTTAGGACAGTAGTATGCACCAGTTGAACTGCAGTTGCATTACTGTCGCATTGTAACAGATCTGCATACCACGCCAAGTTGGCCCATCTCATAAAGGGATATTCAGAGTGACTGGAAGTTGCAGTGATACGTTGTTAAAAACCTATATTCAGGGTTGGCCTTAGCTGAAATGGTGCCTCCCCATGTGTACTGTTTTCCCTCTCACACATCCACCATTGTTCCCCCTTGCTAACCCTGCAGTAACCAGATTACTTTTTCTTCCTTTCCTGACAATTGATTTGCTCTCCCGCTTTTTGTCTACATCTGTGTAGTGCACGTTAAGTCGCCAAGACTGCACTGTAATAACTGGGGAGGTAATTGAGTTAAGCTGAGTGGTCTGCAGGCTGCTGGACTGCAAGAAGCTGTTGTTTTCTAGCTGTTATGAGGTGCATTTTAGAGGTTTTTTTCCCCATAACCTTTATATGCAATGATGAGCTAACAATCTTGACTAAGGAAAGAAATTCACTGTTATTGTTCAGCTTTTATTTTTCTCTAGTATTCTTTCAGCTCTCCTTAATTGCCTAAGCCTGAACAGTAATTAGTGTGTAGGAAATAAACTATAATGCAGATTTGTGGTTCTGCAGACTCCCAGAAACTGTCTTTCTAGGTGTTATGAAGTAAATTTTAGAGCATTTTCACAGCCTGTTAATTCATTGAGGGCCTAAACTAATGCTGAGTAAGGGAAGTATTTTTTTTCTTTCAAGTAAGAACATTTTGTCCAAGGCTTCTTTGTCAGTGCTGATAGTGTTAGTTCACAGTAAGCTGAGAAGATAAATGTTTGTGAGGATTCATCTATCCTATTTGCTAATAGTGCCGATCCCCCTATCTTTCCCCACCCCAAAAAAGTCACTTTTTGTGTATCTTTCTGGTTTTAGATAGGGATAGAGGTGAAAGGACAAATGGCTACAGTCATATTTCAACTGGTTGCCGTCATACATAGCACGACATACCTATTCAACCCTACCCCCCAAAAGCAGACACTTCCTGTGCACCCCCTTGGGTTCAGGCTAAGAAGAAACTGAAAAAGCAAGCAGAACACTGCAACATACTTTAGCTTGTCAGACGTCTGTTAACAGAGTTCCTTTTTATCATTACCCGGAACAGATAATCATGTCCATATGCACATGTGATTGTGCAGAAAGTGAAAAAAATAGCTGTCTTAGTAATGTATTCAAACGTTTTGCTCATAGACAGCTAGTAGTGATAGTCAAGTTATAGAGACCACCTCTGAGATTTTCAGGAAAGTTAAAGAAATGACCAAACTGTCCCCTGCCCCAACATAAGCTGTAGCAACCTACTGTGTACACCTCTTGGTAGGGCTAATATTAGAATAGGTGGGTTTGAGGGCAGGGATAACCACTAAGAATACATCACAATCCATTTAGCCACCAAGCCCCTCATAGTTCTAAGTAGTTTGAATGTTCTGTAATGCATTTCATGTCTTATTTTTGCAAAATAATTTAACTCCATTTTATTGCTACACAGAAGAGTTGTGCATTTCTGCAGCAGTAGTATGTGTCCACAGACAAGTCTGTGATTTTTGTACATATGTCTTTGACAAGCTAAGGCCATCACAAGATGTGCAAACATGCATTCATATGCTGCATGTTCTTTGGTGTACTGGGAAGAAACTAGATTACATGGATAGACCCACTCAGAACCGGGAGAACATGCAGGCTCCACCTATAAAAAGCTACTGCCAAAAACTCAGCCAGAACCAAGTACTGTGAAATGGCAACAACACTCACTGCGCTGCTGTGCCAGTGAGCATTTGCTTTCACACACACCCTGCTTCTGCTAAACTACCAAAGATAGCCACCTATCATGTGCAAGGCTGATGTTAATGGTAAAGAAACTATGGCCTGCTTGTTACACTGCAGCCTCCTCACAATGCGCACACACTCATAAGCAGTACTAAAATCATTGTAAAAGTATTATTGCTAAATATAATCCATTGTGTGACAGTACTACTACCATACAAGATCTGTGACTGTATAACAGTGGTCATATAGCAGCAGTGGTAAGGCACTGTTATTCACAGTGTATTGTGTACCTATCAGTCACTGTGCCTGTAGTAAAAATAAAAATGAAAAGTTTTTCATACAAATAATAAGCAATTGTGGTAAGGTTTTCTGTCTTATTTCATACAAATGTACATTTTATCGGCCAAGCCCTATTAGTAACTTTTTATACTGTGCAAATGATAGTCTGTTGCTTTCATCCATAGGTAGTTCCTACCCAACATTTCCAGCCACTTCTGTAAATGCTTCAGATGACTAATTGTGGTAAATAAATAAATGGCCTTGCAATGTATTTGGATGAAGTTCTACATAATCTGTTACTACTACTGTAAATGTGGTATTAGTTCAATGGTGGTGTAGTTAATAGCTATATGGGACACATTCTGCCAAGGATAATCCATCATCCAGCCAGTCTACTAAAGCTTTTTGAATGCCTTCCTTGCACACTGCAAGTTCACTCAAGCGTACAGACAAGCTACTCTCTCAGCCTGGGCAAGGAAGATTTATTGGGGATAGGTTCAGGCCTTATTTCTTTCTAGTTTTTCCTGTGAGAAAGCAAGAAACTCCATTTCTGCAAATTCCTGGTGTAATGAGGAGGGAATAGATTTTTTTTCACATCAAGTAACAGATACCTATTCTGAGGAGAGTATTTTTTTTATTTTCCATCTGAAGAATTTTCCTTTTCTGAAACAGATTTTTTTTTTTTTTTTTTTTTTTACAGTGACAGGTATTTTCATTTGGTGCACAATGATATTCCAGTTTCTTTAAAAATATTATGACTTATTACAACTGGGATTTCCTTAGCCTAATGTTCCTCCCCCTGTTAAACCAGTCTTGGAGGATGTTTTTATTGCAGCCTGCATCATGACTGACTGCCAACCTTCAGCCCTTAAGCAGGCAGATTATACAAGGTTCCTCAGTCATACAAATAGCTTATTTCTGATATCTGCTCTGACCTTGCAGTGCTTTCCCTTTCAAGTCTTTTTGCAGCTTAACCTTTCTTTAGTAAATGCTAATTTCTCTACCTCTGAGAGGCATGTGAAAAGCATTTTCTTCTGACATTTTAGGATTCTTAATGGTCAAGCTCACATTTAAGTTTTTGCTTATATCTTTTGAGAAAAAGAATAACACAACTGCCACTCTTCCTTCATCTTAGAGTAAATATTCTCTTAAGTCATCTTAACTGCTTTTGTTTGTCAGGTAAGTAAGCATTTTTGAACTGCTTTTATGACTCCGCTGACTGCCTTTTTTATATCAGTAGCTACTTGTATTATTATGAGAAGATTTTACATGGTTGCTTTCTCATAATTTGCCAGGAAATGTAAAAGCTGAAAGTTTAAATTCTTCTCTTGACATGGAGGTTTTATTTGGATTGTCTGCTGTTGAGGTCCTGAATGTGTGATAAAGGAAAACTAATACAAGGGGTGACTCAGGTTTTCTGGCTTTCCTTCTCCCAAACTTTAAATATTTCACCTCTAATTCAGGATCCTTTTACACAAAGCAAAGCAAGCAGCCTCAGCAATGTTCAGGCAAGAAGTTCAAAATCCGTGGCAAAAAGTCTCAAAAAAAGAAAGGGGAGTTTCTAAGAAACTATCCAAGTCCAGTATCTACAAAATTCTTAGCCCCCCCCCCCCCCACCTTCCCACTCAGGCAGCCCTTTTCCATTTCCCTTTTTGGAAAAAGTAGATTTATATTTGAATCTATGCCTGAGTTTTTCCACTGTGTCAAGGACTTTCAAGCAAGGGAATTTATCAGGATTTTAAGATTCATGTCATCTGATACCCATGATTCCTCTAGCCAAACTCCTCATGAGAAATATTCAGTGGTACCTAAAATCTGTATGATCCCAACATCACCACCACCACCACCACCTGACTATTCAAATTCCAGGTTTGGGATTTAAAAAAATAAAAGAGCTGCTTTGGTGGAGAGAGCAGTTTTATCTGAATCCAAATCTGCCATTCCAGCTCCACTACTGTCTACAACAACAAATACCTCAAGACTTTCCTTGGGGGTGCCGCGTCTTTAGGGGGGGGGGGTTGTAAGTGCTAGGACTTTGTTTTGATCTGTCTTTTTTGTTTCAAATATCAGACATGCTGGCATTAATAAATGCACTCCACTCTGTCATCTGTGGGTTCTCTGGGTGTCTACATGTGATCACAGACAACATCACAATGTAGTACCCAAACAAACGGGGGGGCTGTCCAGATCAGTACTGATCGTGCAAATTGGCAATGGTCGCGTGGGATGTAGCTCTTCCGTGCATTCTCACTCTATAGGATTCTTGCATTCCGTCAGAGCAAAACGTTGTGGCATAAGCTAAGCAGGAACTGTGGACAGATATTCACAAATGGAAATTAAATCATAGAGTCTTCCAGAATTTGATCTAGCTATGGAGAACACCTCAGATCTGTTTTTCTCCATACACAACATACTGGAATTTTTTTTGCCCCAGGATTCCTTTGCTAGGAGACCTGGAAAATAGATGCAATTTAATCCCTTTGGATGGGAATGTTCCTTTATGCCTTTCCAAAAGTATCCATGGTCATTCTGAAGATTTAGGAGTTTCCAAAGATCATTGAGGGGGCTTCCTTATTGCCCAAGCATAATTGATGTGTTACCCTTCTTATAGAATGGCCAAGGGCAGTTATCACAACCTTCCTCACCGACTGGGCCTATTCCCACAAGACAAAGGTTGTTTGATACACCCCAATTTTGAAGTCAAACTCCTCTTATTTTCCACAAAGGTAGGGTTTCTTTGAGAGCTAATCCTTCATTTATGCCTAAAGTGGTGTCTGACTTTATTTTGAGTCAAGCTATCCACTTTTCCAGAACCTAAAAGTGAGGGAGAAAGGATTCCTCGCACTGTGGATGTCCATTTCTTGACAGAACTACTCCCTTCAGAAATTCTAATCAGTTCAGTTCTTATGAAAGTCTGAAAAAAAGGACAGCCAGTATCAAAGCAATCAATTTCCGAATGCTTCACCCATGCTATTTTCTTTTGTTTTCTTTTCTGAATCACCAGTGTGAATGTGCAGATTGAGTTGCATGACTTGTGTTGTATGTAATTCATGTCTGCATCTTGGTCCAGTATCTGAAAAATAAGTGTTGGATGATTTTCTTTGTATTGGATTGTTGCATTAATGACTGTTGGGATTTCCTGCATGTAGTAGTCAGAGGCTGGCCAGAATATCAGAAGTTTGACCTTCCCCCTCGGCCCATTAGCTACCACCCCCCCTCTCATGACAGGTTTTCAGTGGTATAAAGGGTAGTCAGCTGGAACCATCATTTCTTTCTTGTCGATGTCCGATGACTGTTGCCCTTGGGTGTAGGTTGGTAGCACACTGGGTCAACCTGAAGTGTGAAATACCTCATTGCTAAACAGTTTGTTCATTGATAAGTCATTGCTGCAGAAGCCTTAACTATATAGGCTGTATCCTGCCTAGGCTATAGCAGCTGGCCAGTCTTCCTCACATGCTCACAGGCTGTTGGTAACCCAAGCCCCATAAGAAGAAAAACAGCAGCCCAAGTGCCGTAAGCTTCATTACTTTCTTGCCACACTTAGAGAGCGCTCTTCTTGTGAGGATCAGCAGTCTGTTAACAGTCTTCTCATTGCTGGGCAAGTAAGTTTCTCTTGGGGAAAACATTTGCCTTACTTTCTAATATGTGCCAATTTCTGTGAGAAACATTGTGTTTTCCAAGAAAAATGTTTTTATTAAGTATTTTGAGACCAGCTTGTCTGACAGACTGCTTACATTGTATTTTTTTTTCTTTTACTGTTCATGCTTATTGAAGCACTCCTTTAAGAAAACTTGTGCTTATTTTGTTGGATTTGCACTGTTTGGGGCCATTGTATTTTGAGACAGTCGGTGCTTGTTTTGCTTGTGGACCTTGTATTTGACAATGAATAATGGATCAGATGACTGGTTCCTCCAGACCCTTGTCCCGTTTCCCCCCCAATGGCAGATAAGCCGCTGGCTTTAAAAAGTATGTAAAGTGTGGACATAATGTCAGTCTTTCTGGTGCCCACACTTTATGCATTTGTTTGGGTCCTCTCCATCTACAGGAGACGTGCTCCATATGTCATGGATTCAATCCCCTTGCTTTAGTGGAGCATAAAAAAAATTCATCCTGAAGGGTCTTCTCCCTTCCTCCTTTGGAGAAGCTATTTTAGGGGGGGGTCTCCTACTAAGGGTAAACAAAAGAAAGCCTCCTCATTGAAGCTTTCTTCCTCCTCTTCGGCTTCAGATTCCTGTAGGAAGAGGTCTTCCTATGATCTGGTCTCAACCCCGGATCTGAAAAAGTGTAAGTTTTAGGATCCAACTGGTCCTTTGGATTCGACAACATCCAAATGTCTTGATCCGGCTGTGCTGGATCTGACTCTAGAAAAATTAGACAATCTACGTATCTCACAACCTTAACCCATAACAAGGCACTCCCCTACTTTGGATCCTGTCCCAGACAGCGTACCTTTACCCTTCTTGGAGAGCCCAAAATCTCCATCCATTTATTCCACTCGATTTTCTAGGAACCTGACAGAAGATGATGTGGAGAGAGTGGTGAGGAAGATTCTTCTGTTGCAGGGTCAGATTGGTGTCCCTTTAGCTCCTACCCCCCCCCCACCCTTTTCAGGTTCCTTTTCTGACCCCTTTGGCAGATGTTCATATTTTACTGTTGCAGTCATCACACTTGGGTTATCTGCCTGCAGGTAGCCCTCAGTTGGCCCGAATGCCAGAGTCTTGGGATTTCTGCGTTGGATGCGGTCGCCTCTTCCATGAAGTCAGGGGTATAAAACATGCAGCTGATGCCATTACATCAATTTTTATTGCTGCATGGGAGCCCAAAGCAGAAGCAGTTGAAGTGCCGATCGGCCATTACCTGAAATTTTCGTTTTTCGAGTTTCAAACCTGAAGTCTTCTAAAGCTAAGTACCCCGTTTGGGATCCTTTTTCTTGCTCTAACCGATATCAGAAAAAGTTAACAATTGTCTTGCCAGTGGAAAGCAAATACCTCACAGATATTTTCATTCTTACTGCCTCACCTGTTTAAGCCCAGACCACAACGTTCCTCGCTGTCTGTTTTGTGCCTTGTTCAACACCCGAACTATTCGTCATCAGGCTGTCTTTATCACTAAATTCTTTCGCTTTCGTTCTCCATATTCCAAAATGGTTTCGTTAAGCCTTCTGACTACCAATCTTATGAAAAAACATAAGGATAAAGACAGAGACAGACAGACAGCATAGCTCCAAAACTGCCGACAATGCTACCATTGAGCTATTCGTCAGTCCGCTGGTACTCAGTGAGGTGCTTTCACAGCCCTTGATACTCGCTTCTACAGATTCACAGGTCTCTACTGAGACCCATTCGGAGTCCGGTATGCGGCGAGATGCTTCTTCGACTATGGAACCTGCAGATGTCTCTACCTTGGATGGGTCCGGAGCCGCTGTGCAGACACCGGCTTCTGAGGGCGTGTTCAGGCCTTCCAATGTTCGTATTAAACTGACTACTTTTGACTAAAACTACTGTATTTCTCAGGTCCAGAGTTTGCACTATGCCTAGGAAACTGATGACCAAAGCACATTCTCTAGCTCCCATGCCTCAAAAGAAATGCTTAGAATGGCTGAAGACTTTGCTTCAATTAGGGGAAGCCAGCCTTCCCCCACTAAAAAACAAAGAATTGATCTTCCTTCTGATTCTACAGACCATGAGTCTGATGACTCTGACCCCTCTGATTACCAGGACATACCCTTAACCACCTATAAGGATTCATATGCAGAGGATTCCATTCCCACTGCCTCCCCTCCAGAGGACTTTTCTTTCAGTGAAATATTGCATACACTAAGAGAGCATTTCCGCTGGGAATGCCATGACTACCCTCAGTCAAAGAAGAGACTCAGGGAGTTTTTAGACTTGCCTCAGCATAGGCCTCTAGCTATACCCCCTGTCCTGGATATTGTAGATGTCTTCATGGAATCAAGTCTTACCCCCTGATACTTTACCTCCAGCTCCTAGAAAGCCTGACAGGTACTACAGTGTATGTGACTCTCACAAATTTCTCTTTAAAATCCTACTGCGGGTCCAGAGACCATTTCCCAGGGACCTAAAGGTATTAAGGCTACTACAGCCAACCCCCCCCCCCCCTTCAGAGAGGGATTCCAGAGCTTTAGACAGATGGGGTAAGAAGGTATATACCTCTGCAACTTTTGCCATCAGGGCTTTAAATTGCCAGTTTCACATGTTGAAGTACCAGCAGCATATTATGGAAATTAAAACATGTTGATTCTTGTTTGTGCAGAAAATAAAGATTTACAAGAGTTAATGCATTCTGCAAACCAGGTTGCAGTTTGGTTTTGATGCCTTAGAAGCGTCTTGCAGGGCTGTTGTCACTGGGTCTGTTCTGAAAAGGCATGCTTGGCTGAAGGAAGAAATCTTGCCAGACCATGTCAAAGCAAAATTACTAGATGCTCCAGTAAATCAAGAATGTTTGTTTGGCACAAAAGCAGTTGTTGTTCTTAAAAAGATGTAGGAAAAAGCTAAATCTATGCAAACTGTTAAGACTTCTTACAGGTAGAGTCACCTAGATTCAGTAGGCATTGGCCTTCGAAAAATTGGTCCTTTCCAGTCCCTCCCAGGCCTCCTCAGTCCAAACCCAGGGGCAACACACCACAAAGACTACAGTATCGGTATGCACAGATCTAAACAATGGAGTGCTCCCACCTCAAAAACAGGGAGTGGTAAGCCACCCTCTTATGGAAAAAGTTGACAATGACTTCTGCATCCTTCCCAGCCATGCCCAAGTACTTGCACCCCTAGCAGGAAAACTTGCCATGCATGCAAAAAACTGGGAATTCATTACCCAGGACCGTTGGGTCTTAAACATTGTATTCCAGGGATACAAATTCTACTTCCAATCACTGCCAACCCCAAGTTGCTTGCTAGACCTTCCCCCAAACCAGTGGGCAGAGGCCCAAATGTAAGTACTTTCTCTTCTCAGTATCAGGGCTATTCAGCCTGTTCCAACAGAGCAAAGGGAACAGGGTTTCTATTCCATGCTGTTTCTGGTGCCCAGAAAAGAAAATTCTTGGCACCCTATCCTAGATCTGTCAATTCTCAACACCTTCCTGGTTGTACTAAAGTTCAAAATGCTTAAACTCCAACAGCTGCTGCCTATGCTAGCCAAGGGCTCCTGGCTGGTCACCCTAGATTTAAAAGAAGCTTATCTGCACATCCCAGTAAGGGAATATTGCAGGAAATATCTACGTTTCAGGGCAGGCTCTGTGCACTATCAGTTCTCTGCACTTCCCTTAGGCTTATCTACTGCATCTAAGGTATTCACAAAATACCTGGCTCCTGCCATTGCATACTGCAGGCAGAGAAGCTTTCAAATTTACCCATACTTGGACGATTGCCTGATTCAGCCTGACGGCCAGGAATTGCTACTTCAAGCACCTGACATTTGTAAAGAGACTCCTAACTTCTCTGGGGTATACCATCAACGAAAAGAAATCGCATATGGTACCCAGCCAAGAAATTGTATTCCTGGGAGCAAGCTTGAAGACAACTTCCCAGATGGCATTCTTCACTCCAGAAAAGCAGGCTTATTTGAAAAATTACTTCAAACTACTGGCCACTCAAACCCAGCTATCTGCAAGAAAAATACTGCAAGCTCTAGAGTTCATGGCCTCATGCATTCACCTAATTCCATATGCAAGACTGCATATGAGGAAACTTCAGTGGTACTTAAAAAGTCTCTGGTGTCAACATTCTCAGGACCTGGAACCAGTGATTCCAATCATTCCTTGCCTAAGGACAGAGTTCCTTTGGTGGGCAGAGGCCTGCTACCACAACAAGGGGCTCCCTTTCACTCTACTCCCCCGCCGCCCAAACCCTGACAATAGACACATCAGACTATGCATGCATGCAGGCAGGCAAATGCATTCAAGGCAAATGGAGCCCAGGACAAATGCACCTGTATATCAATCAAAAAGAAATGTTAGCTGTACAGAATGCACTGACAGCCTTCAAATATCTTATTATTCCAGGACAACTCTTGATAAAGACTGACAACACAGTCCTGTGGTACATAAGCAGTGGGGGGGGGGGGGCTCATTCCTACCCACTCTGCATGTTAGCCATGGCTCTGTGGAACACAGCCTTGAGCAACCAAGTGCACCTGCAAGCTCAATTCCTGCCAGGCAAACAAAATTCACTGGCAGATGACTTGAGCAAAAATCTAATAGACCCGCATGAGTGGAAATTGGAATGCAATTCATTCAAGCTTCTAATCCACAGGTGGGGGACACCAGAGGTGAACCTCTTTGCTCCCCCCCCCCCCAGAACCATCAATTGAGCAAATTCCGCACCAGAACTCCCCACAGCCAAGCATGGAAAGTGGATGCCCTATCCTTTACATGGAAAAAACTCTCAATCTATGCCTTTCCCCCCTCTGCCCCTCCTCTCGAAAGTACTACTCAAGATCAAACTGGACAGGCCAAGGACAATCCTTATTGCACCAGACTGGCCACGCCAGCACTGGTACCCACTTTTATGCAGTCTGACAACAGTGCCACCCTGGCACCTGCATCAGACCCCCTCTCTGCTGTCCCACCAGGGGGGTCAGATTTTGCATCCTCAGTTGCAAACCCTCAACCTAGCAGCCTGGCTTATTGCCTGAGTACATCACCAGCAACCCTCAGCAAACAGATGCTGGATGTCATCCTTGAGGCCCGGAGGCCTAGTACTAGAAAAATCCTATTCAGAAAAGTGGAAAAGATACTGTTCTTGGAGCCAGTCTCGGGGAAGGATACAGCAGTGCCCACCTTACCTCAAATCCTAGATTATCTAGCAGAGCTGCACCACAAAGGCCTGTCCTTCTCATCCATTAAGATCCATGCCTCTGCCATCTCAGCTCATTACAATACTGAGCCACCCCTCTTCTCTCACCCTCTTGTCAAATAGTTCCTAAGAGGAGCTAACAATTTAAGACCACCAAAAAGAGCTCGCAGTCCTGCCTGGGACCTTAACTTTGTACTAGAAAAGCTCACGCTTCCCCCTTTTGAGCCTGCTGCTACAGCAGAGTTAAAATTCCTCTCTTGGAAAACAGCCTTACTTCTAGCCATCATTTCAGCAAGAAGAGTGTCTGAGTTACAGGCCCTTGTGGCTGTGGAACCCTTCGTTATCTTCCATGCGGACAGGGTTTCCCTGAGGACTAACCCATCATTTATGCCCAAGGTGGTATCCAGTGTGGCTTTAAACCAATCCATCCGTTTACCAACCTTTTTTCCTAATCCTCAGAATAAAGGGGAAAGGATCCTGCACTACTTGGACGTGCACAGACAGCTTAGGTTCTACCTTGACAGGAGCAAACAGTCAAGAAAATCTGACCAGCTGCTAGTCAGCTTTGCTATAGGGGCAGAGGGCAAGGCCATTTCAAAGCAAACCATCTCCAAATGGATAGCACACTGCATCCATTTCTGCTACAAGCACCATGGAAAACCTACCCCACAGGGGAGCAGAACCCATTCCACTAGGGCTACCTCAACAGCATTTCTGAGGGGAGTCCCTACCAGGGACATCCTGGAAGCTGCAACCTGGAGTTCAGTACACACCTTCACCAAGCATTGCCACTTACCTATCTTTTCTAAATCCAGAGCTGGATTTGCTACAGCAGTCTTACAAGGCCTGCTAGCCAGCCCCAATACTTCTTGACTGCCTCCACCCTTCCTCAGCTTTGGGAATCAACCCATGTGTGATGACTGCAGCAGTGAAATACGAAGAACATAGTACAGTTGTGTACACTTAACCATAAATGTAGATGTTTGAGTGTATTCACTGTTGCAGTCCTGGTTACCCTCCCTCCAGCCCCTTGAATTTTCTATACTTCTACATATCCTCTTTTTTGGCCGTATCTTATGGCAGTGGTATTTACTTTTTACTGGAGGTGTTCCACACCATGTAATTGCTTCCTATTTTGGGAGCTCCTGACATCTGGGGCAAGAAAAACTGATGTAATGGTGTCGGCTGCATGTTTTATACCCTGACAACCTGATGTCATGGAAGAGGCAACAGCATCCAATGAAGAAATCCCAAGACTCTGGTATTCAGGCCGACTGAGGGCTAAATGCAGGCAGATAACCCAAGTGTGATGACTGCAACAGTGAATACACTCAAACATCTACATTTATGGTAAGTGTACACAACTGTACTTTTCAGAGCTCTTTCGAATGTAAGACGTCCATTTCCATCTGAATTATCTGAGGATAGCCCCATCCTTGGATCCAGTAGTTTTCCTGAGAGCTCTGGTCCAGTCAGATCTGGGGAGCTCCCGTAGCTGTAGTCTGCCTGTCGGATCCAAGGGGCTACATTAGACTTTTGAGTCTTTCAGAGCCTCAACACTGGACAGCTCTGCTCTGGCTTCCACTTTGGAGGGTTTGTTCTCGGGGTTGGGGGGAGGACTGCAGTTTAGAAACTTGTCTTGTCTGATTTGAAGTCCTATCCTCCTCTGAGCTGCTCTGCTTTGAAGAGCGTGTTTTCTGCTGTGACAGATCAGATGGAGTCATCCCCCTCAGATCATAAATATTCTACTATCATGTCTTGGTGCTCAGAATCTCACCATCTCCTTCCACAGGGGCAACCAGTACCATTACACTAGGTTCCCTCCCAGAGAATTGTAATTTCCTCTTCTGATACCTCCCTGGAACATCCCACTGAGGAAGTCTCTAAGAAGAGAACATGCAAGAGGAAGCAGTTTGACTCCCCAGAGGAGTTTGTCACTGAAGAAGATTACAATGAGGACAAAGGGTCCCCATGGCCTTCGATTTCTAACATTTTTAAAGGTTTTTCTGTGTCTCTATTACACTGACAGTTCTCTGCATTACCCTTTGAGTTATTGACTGCTCCAAGGATGTTCACAAAGTGTCTAGCTCTTTTGATAGCCAATTGCAAACTGCAAGGTATTCACATTTTTCTTTCAGATATACATATTTTTGCAGAGCCTGTCTCTGTGTCAGGAGTCTGTTAAATGAATAAGAAATCTCTATATCAGTGTAGGATTCCAGGTCAGTATTCAAAAATATTCCTCGATTCTGTCTCACAGGATAGTGTGTTTAGGATGCCTTCTGGATTCCGCCATGCAAAATGCATTCCTTTTAAACTTACTCACTCCAGTGGAGCTCAGGAAATTTGCACTGTTACTTCCAATGGGAGGAGCCTAAGCCTATTGATAGAATCATATTGTCCTCGCATTAAAAAACAAATGTTCATATCTCTGGAACCATAGTGGTTATGAAAGAAGTATAAATGGCAAACTCTTCAGCATGAACTATTTTATAGCGGTAGTATTTTTAAGTTCTAGGTCTTTAACCAAATTTTGTAAGTCACAGTAAGCACAGTAACTATTACATTTGTAATATTTTGCAAACAACTTACAGTATCTCAGCAACCACTCAAGTTGCGCACACACACTGTCAGCAGTATTTTATTCATCTAGCTGAGAACATTCATGTGAGGCTAAGGAGTTCTGCCTGTGTTATTTGGTTGTTGAGATACTTAGAAAAATGTGAAAATTATATCTATATAAATTAATAGAACAGCATCGGTTACTATCTATTTACCAGCACTAGACAGAGGTCAAATATCATTGTAGTTGAGTTTGCCATCGTGTAAGCTTTAAGATTAAATCTTTTAAAACCTTGTACATAGCATGGTTTTTGGAGTTATTGATGTAAATATATGAACAAGCAATACTTGACGCCTAGAGGCGTCAGTAGGAGTTAACTGCAGATGCACCTGAAGATGTCGCTCGGATGTAATGAGTAAAAAGTAAAGGAAACTGGTATCTAGAGTAGTTCCTGAGTTTCTGTAGTGAGTATAAGACTTCAGCCAAGGAATATCTCAGGAATGTTCTTCGTGTTTCACTGTTGCAGTCATCACATTTGGGTTATCTGCCTGCAAGTAGCCCTCAGCCGGCCTGAATACCAGAGTCTTCGGATTTCTGCTTCAGATGCTGCCGCTTTTTCTATGTCAGGTCGTCAAAGGTATAAAACATGCAGCCAACGCCATTACATCAGTCTTTCTTGCCACGCGGTGCCCGAAGCAGAAGCAGTTTGCAAGTGCCCGAAGCAGAAGCAGTTCGCAAGTGCCAGTCAGCAGACTCCTGAAATTTTCGTTTTCGAGTTTCAGACCCGAAGTCTTTAAAAAATAAGATAAGTACCCTGTTGGGGGATCCTTTTTTCTTGCTCTAACCAATGTCAGAAAAATGAATTGTCTTGCCTATGGAAAGGAAATACCTCATAAAGATTTTCATTTTTACTGCGTCATCTGTTTAGACCCTGACCAAGACATCCCTCGCTGTCTGTTTTGTGTCTTGTTCAACACCCGAACTATTCATCTTGCTATTTTTGTAGTTAAATTCTTTCGTTTTCGATGTCCGTAATACAAAATGACTAAGACATCCGACTACCAATCTTCCAAAAAAGTGTAAGGATAAAGACAGAGACAGACCGCATAGGTCCAAAACTGCCGACGATGCTTCCGTTAAGTTAGTTGCCAGTCCACCTGTACTCAGTGAGGCACTTTCACAGCCCCTGATACTCGCTACTGCAGATTCGCAGGCCTCTACTGAGACCCATTTGGAGTCCGGTATGCCGCGAGATGCTTCTTCGACTATGGAACCTGTGGATGTCTCTACCTTGGATGGGTCCGGAGCCGCTGTGCAGGGTGCTTCTGAGGGTGTATTCAGGCCTATAGACTTTCATATTAAACCGACGGCATTGTTTCCAACTAGAAGTACCGAATTCTTCAGGCCTAAAACTCTCATTACTCTTAGAAAACAGATGACCAAACCGCTAACTCTGGCCCATATGTCTCAAAAACAAATGCTTAGAATGGCTGAAGACCTTATTATCTTTATTCGGGGAAGCCAGCCTTCCCCCTCTAAGAGATCTAGAACAGATTTTCCTTCTGATCAGGAATCTCATATCTCTACCCCTTCTGATTTTATCTCCTTATTAGGATTCTGATGCAGAGGATTCCATTCCCTCTGCTTCCCCTCCAGAAGATTTATCTTTTGGTGAAACCTTGCATACACTTAGGGAGCATTTCTGCTGGGAAAGCCAGGACTATTCCGAGTCCAAAAAGAGACTTGGGGAATTATTACTCCTGCTTCAACACAGGCCTCTAGCTATCCCTCCTGTTCTGGCTATTGTAGACTATGTTTTCTTGGAATCTAGCCTTACCCCAGACACTTTACCTCCAGCTCCCAGAAAACCTGACAGATACAGAGTACCTGACTCTCACATGCTCCTCTTCAATAATCCTACTGCGGATCCAGAGACCATTTCCCAAGGACCAAAATGCATTAAGGCTACTGCTGCCAAAAATCCTACCCCTTCTGTTGGAGATTCTAGAGCCTTAGACAGATGGGGTAAGAAGGTATACACTTCTGCTACTTTGGCCATTAGGGCTTTAAATTGCCAGTTTCATATGTTGAAGTATCAGCAACATATTATGGGACTAAAACAGAAAGATTATGTTGATTCCTGATTGTGCTGAACACAAAGACGTGCAAGATTTATTGCATTCTGCAGAACAAGTTGGTAAACATACTTTGCAATGTGGTTCTGATACTTTAGAAGCATCTTGCAGGGCTGCTGTCACTGGGTCTGTACTTAGAAGGCATGCTTGGCTTAAGGAGCAAAACTTGCCAGATCATGTTAAAGCTAAATTACTGGATGCACCCTTAAACCAAGACCGCCTTTTTGGCAACAGAGCAGAGGAAGTCCTCAAAAGGATGGAGGGAAAAGCTAAATCTCTGCAAACTGTTAGATTTTCTACTAATACAGCCTCCCAGATTCAGTAGGCATTGGCCTTCAAAGAATTGGTCATTTCCAGTCCCTTCCAGACCTTCTCAGTCCAAACCCAGGAACAGTAGACCATCAAGACCTCCGTCTCAGATGACGCATAGATCTAAGCAGTGGGGGGGCTCCCACTTCCAAAGCAGGGAGTAGTAAGCCACCCCCCTACGACAAAATGGCACAATGACTTCACCTTAATCCTTCCAAGCCCTGCTCAACTACTTGCTCCCTTAGGAGGAAAGCTCGCCCTGCATGCAAAAAACTGGGAACTCATTACCCAGGACAAATGGATTTTGAACATAGTTTCCCTGAGGATACAGATTCCACTTCCACTCACTGCCAACCCCAAATGGTTGGCCAGACCTCCCCCCAAATCAGTGGGCTCAGGCCCAACAGCAGATTCCCTCTCTTGTCAATACCAGGGCTATTCAACCTGTCCCAGCAGAGCTAAGGGAGCAGGGTTTTTATTCAAGACTTTTTCTGGTACCCAGAAAAGAAAACCCCTGGCATCCTATACTGGACCTCTCTATTCTCAGCACCTTTCTTGTTGTTCCAAAATTCAAAATGCTAACTCAACAGCTTTTTCCTATGCTAGCCAATGATGCCTGGCTGGCAACTCTAGACTTAAAGGAGGCTTACCTGCACATCCTAATAAGAGAGTCCTGCAGACAATACCTATGTTACAATGCGGGCTCCAGGCACTTTCAGTTCTCTGCACTTCCCTTTGGCTTATCTACTGCGCCCATGGGGTTCACAAAGTGTCAAGCTCCAGCCATTGCATTTTGCAGGCAGAGAAATATTCAAATGTATCCATACTTGGACGATTGTCTGAGTCAGTCAGAAAGCCAGGACTTGCTATTACAACACTTGGCATTTGTAAAGAAACTTCTAACCTCACTGGGGTACACCATCAACGAAAATAAATTTCACCTAGTACCCTGCCAATAGATTGTATTCCTGGAAGCAAGCTTGAACACAACTTCCTAGATAGCATTCCTCACTCCAGAGAAACAAGTCTATTTGACAACCGACTTCAAACTGTTGGCCATAAAAACCCAGCTATCTGCAAGGAAATTACTGCAAGCTCTGGGGTTCACGACCTCTTGCATTCTGCTAATTCCATATGCAAGACTGCATATGAGGAAGCTCCAATTGTATCTAAAAAGCTATGGTGTCAACAGTCTCAGGACCTGGAAGCAATGATTCCTATCATTCCTTGTCTAAGGACAGAGTTCCTTTGGTGGGCAGAGGCCTGCTACCACAACAAGGGCTCCCTTTCACTCTACCCCCTGCCACACAAACCCTAACAGACGCATCAGACTATGCATGGGGGGGCTCAGATGGCAGGGCATTGCATTCAGGGCAAATGGAACCCGAGACAGATGCACCTGCATATCAGTCAAGAAGAAATGTTAGCTGTACAGAATGCTCTGACAGCCTTCAAAGACCTTATTCTTCCAGGACAACTATTTGTAAATACAGACAACACCACAGTTATGTGGTACATAAGCAGGGGGGAACCCACTCCTACCCTCTCTGCTGAGTAGCCATAGTTCTGTGGAGTGCAGCCTTGACCTACCAAGTGCACCTACAAGCTCAATTCCTGCCAGGCAAACTAAATTCACTGGCAGATGACTTAAGCAAATATCTCAAGGACACACACGAATGGAAACTAGAACCCAAAATATTCAACCTCTTGAGGAACAAATGGGGGACCCCAGAGGTAGACCTGTTTGCCTCCCCCAAGAACTACCAATTGAAAAAATTCTGCACCAGAACTCCCCACAGTCAAGCTTGGAAAGTGGATGCCCTGTCCTTTACCTGGGAAAGCCTCTCGGTTTATGCCTTTCCCCCTCTGCCTCTCCTCTCAAAAGTTCTACTAAAGGTCAAACAGGACAAACCAAGGACAATACTGATTGCACCAGACTGGCCACGCCAGCACTGGTACCCCCTCTAGCGCAATCTGACACTGCAACAACCATGGCACCTGCCTCAGACCCCTTCCTTGCTGTCCCAGCAGGCGGGTTAGATTCTGCACCCTCAACTTCATACCTTGAACCTGGCAGCCTGGCTAATTCCATGAGCTCTCCTCTAGCTTCCCTCAGGCAAGGAGGCCTAGTACCAGAAAACCTATGCTGAAAAGTGGAAAAGATACTGTTCCTGGAGCCAGGCTCAGGAGATGGACACAATGGCGCCCAGCTTACCTCATATTCTACAGTACTTAACAGAAATGCTCTGCAAGGGCCTGTCCTTCTCGTCAATTAAGATTCATGCATCTGCTATTTCAGCACATTGTAATACTGAGCCACCCCTCTTCTCACCCCTTGCTAAAACAATTTCTTAGAGGTGCCAAAAATTTAAGATCCCCCCAGGAGAGCTCCCACTCCAGCCTGGGACCTTAAATTTGTATTGGAAAATCTCACTTTTCCCCCACCTTTGAACCAGCTGCAACAGCAGAGTTGAAATTCTTTTCTTGGAAAACAGCCTTACTTCAGCAAGAAGAGTGTCTGAATTACAGGCCCTCATGGCAGTGGAACCCTTCATTGTGAAGTTGTTCAATCTCACCGTTTGTTCTTACATGTGGGTACGGAGCTGATCCATCGGCTCAGAGTCTGCCGCTTTCCAAGCTCAAGATCTTTGAGTAGCTTGAGGCACAGTCCGTGTCCCATGATGCTCTCCTACCAACCCCAGATCTAGTTTGCCACTGCAATGGGATCGCACTATCTTCGGAGAAGCTCGGGCCAGTAATCTTTTTTTTCCTCTCCTTGGACAATTTTTTTTCTGTAGATAGTTTATCAGGGATCTAATACAGGTTATTTAGACATATCACAGATATTTGTTGCATTTCAGTTTAACTGCAATGTTTATATTGTTGGAGCAGGTTGCTCTTAGGCCTTTGGCCTTTCTTTAGTTGTCGTTTTACTTGACAAGGCTCTGTCAGGTTGCTTCCCTATCCCCTTATTTGTCGCATAGTTGCACAGCTAGATTTGTTGTTCAACTTGCTATTGATATTTTTATTTCTGTTTAGGGATTTGAACTTTCTCTGTGTGTATGTATATATAATACAGAATATAATTAGATTGTTGTTCAGGGATTGAACTTTATTCTGTTATTAGATGCATCTTATCAGGGATCTGATAATTTGTGTTTGATTCTGTCATGTCTGAAAAACAGAAGTCTGGGTTTAAGAGGTGTAACTGGGGGCAAAAAAAGTCCATTACCGATAACCATGTTTCTTGTGTGTATTGCTTGGGGCCGGTACATTTACAAGAGGATTGCTCTTATCTGCCACTCCTTCACCGGCAGGGTTATGTTAGAAAGGCGAAGGAAGTTGGTGGATAGAGGGCTGTTAAAGCCAGACTTTCAGGAAGCATTGGACAAGACTGACCAGACCTCCAAGTCCTCAAAGGGGTTGAAGTCTTCAAAGGTGTCTTAGGAGTCCTGGTCCTCGGCTCCGAGTACCTCTGGGAAGACACTGTCGCCAGCTCTTCAGTCGAGCCGTACACTGAACTCATATCTCGGAGCCAAGTCCCAGTGTTGGAACCGGTGTCGGAAGTGTTGAAGTCTCCGATCCTTAGGTCGGTGGCTTCTTCTGCTCCTTCGACCCATTTTTCCAGGACCCTTTTGGACATCGATGTGGACCGTGTGGTGCAGAGGCTCTTGGAGAACCCAGCTGTGGCCAAATTGCTTTTGGCTTAATCTCAACTGACTTCGAAGCCAGCGACCCTCCCTGTTATGAGTTCTACTCCTCCTCTGAGGCTAGTCGAGCCTTTGGAACCGGAAAGAGAGGATCTGATATTTGTGGAACCCTCGGAGCCAAGGCCTGTTCCAGTGTCCTCAGCCCCGTCGACCTTGATTTCTTCGGTTCCGATCGAAGAATCTCAGAGCTGACACTCTCTCGCTGGTTCTGGGGGAGACAGTTGAGCTGAGGCTTCAGTTTCGACTCTCCCTCTCAGGGCTTCGGCACTGATGAGCTCGACTCCGTCCTCTGGTTTTGGAGCCTGTGGCCTCGGCCCTGGTGAGGTTGCCATCTTAGTCAGAACTGGTAGACTCCTTGGGCCGAGACACAGGTGCCTTCAATGCCATGAGGAGGGTCATGTCTGCAAAGACCTTTACCTCTTCGGATCTTTCCTCTTCCTTCCCTAAAGGGCCGCGTTCTGTCTCTACATCACAGGTACCTACCAAGCGTCGAAACCCAGAGCCTCAGGTGACCCCATCGGGTGACCCCTGCTCTACAGAAACGTCACCAAATACCCCCACTGATGAGTTCCCTAGGAAGAGAGTTTGCAAGAGGAGGCATTTGGATTCCCCTCAGGAAACCTTAACATCAGACACTGACTTTGAGCAATCAGAAGAGTCCCCACAATCCCCCTTGGAGGATGTCTCGTTTGCAGACATATTGGAAATACTAAGGCAGAGGGGGCGACTGGCAGTCCCTTACCCCTACTGAGGATTAGTCGGTGCTCCTGAAGGCTGCCTGGTCTCAACCTTCCACCTCCTGGGTTTCTCCGCCTTTAGACAAATTAATGGATTTGGTCGCTCGAAGGGCTTGGGAGTCTCCTGATTCCATGGAACCGGTCCCTCAGGGACCCATCAAATTTATCACCTCTCCCCAAGACAGGTCCTTTCTTACTAAGGGAGTTCCCATTGATGCCATGGTGGTGGCGGCTGCCACCAAGAAAGAGATGTCAGAAACCTCCTCTTCTGTCCATCCTCCTAACAGAGACTCTAGGATGATGGATAGATACGGGAAATGCATCTTCAGTTCTGCGACATTTGGAGTGAGATCGCTTAACAACTTAACCCATTTTACCCATCTTCAACGAGATCTCAAAGAGCTTGGAGATGCTCTTCAGGGCAACACAGCTGATACTGTCTTTGAGAAGGTGATGGCACAACTTAACACCCTTAATTCTCTTGTGAACTCGTCCATGCGGCTCATTTCTTATCCAGCTGATGGATTGAGCCGGGCAGCAGGTTCAGCGATAGCTCTACGGAGACCATCCTGGATGTGCTTATGCTCCTTTGCAGAAGCCTTCAGGTCTTCCTTTGTCAACACTCCATTCGACAGCTCTTCCTTGTTTGGGCCCAAAGTCAAGGAGACTCTCACTAGGTGTGAGCAGGAGGGAAACACTCTGCCGTAGGAGTCCGTTTTTCCAACCCTGCTAGACCATAACCCAAAGGGCAGAAAGGTGGGAAAATGTGGTTCTGGAAACCCCGCGGAGCTTTGCAAAACACACTTAGTGAACCCCCCTCCAGGGGCAGAGGAGGGGGTTATAATGGTAGACGCCGCCCAGGCAGCAAAGGGGGTCCAAAAAACCAGGGTGACAGGGAGCAGTTCCTTGGCAAGCCCTATCAGCGCTCCTGAGAGGAGACTCAACTGTCCTGCTCTGGAGGCAGTCGGGGGTCGCTTGGCTTTATACCCAGATGCCTGGCTAGGAATTACATCAGATTCTTGGGTAAAAAGCATAGTTACCAGAGGATACATCATTCCCTTTTCAGAATCCCCTTCTGTTCGTACAAGAATCACCGACGTTCCACCCAGTCTGCAGGATCAAGCAACCATAGAAATTCACAAGCTGCTAGAAAGTCATCCAGCCAGTCCCGGCGGACCAGATAGGATCCGGAACTTACTCCAGGTTCTTTTCAGTTCCAAAGAAAATGGAGGACTGGAGGCCCATCTTAGTCCTCAAGGAACTCAACACCTTTGTCAAAAAGGAAAAGTTCCAGGTGGTCACGCTTCAATCGATACTGCCGTTTCTAGAAACTGACGATTGGATGTGCTCTATAGATCTCAAGGATGTGTACTACCACATCAAAATGGCCAGACCATCCAGAGATCACTTGCGTTTCTGGCTGGGGGCCAGTCACTACCAATTCTGAGCGGTGCCCTTTGGTCTCACCACAGCCCACAGTGTGTTCACCAAATGCATGGCAGTGGTCACGGCTCACCTGTGACGTTTAGGATTCCACGTGTTTCCATATCTGGACGACTGGCTCCTCACTGCCACCAGCAGGCATCAAATGATTAGTAACAGAGATTGCACAATCAACCTGTGTTCTCAGTTAGGCATAACCATAAATTTAGAAAAATCTGCTTTGCCATCGCAGCGTATTTCCTTTATAGCAGCAGATCTAGACACCACCACCGCCTTGGTCAGATTGCCTCAAGCAAGAGTAATCTCTCTACGAAGTAAAGAAGAGTTCCTGCATTCCAGGTTCTGAAGCTGTTCGGCACCATGGCAGCGACACTCATAGTGGTTCCTCTGGGAAGAAAGCACATGAGGATTCTCCAATGGTTACTCTTCACACATTGGTCTTATCAACAGCTTCCAATATCACACAGGATTCTACTGACAAATGCTTGCAAAAAGGACCTTCTTTGGTGGTTGAACAGCCACCTGGTAACTGTAAGTCGACCATTTGTACTTCCCTCTCCCTCAGCCACGGATGATTCCCTGATAGGTGGGGGGGACTGTTTCAGGGAAGAACTGTCCAAGGCACTTGGTCAGAGATAGAATCCCATTTGCACATCAATCTCCTAGAGTTGAGAGCAGTGTTTCTGGCATTGCAACACTTTCACCACTCTCTACCTCGAGAGACGATTGCAGTACAGACCGACAACATGTCTGTAGTCTGGTACATCAACAAACAAGGGGGAACAAAGTCTTACCCTTTATGCCGAGAGGCCCTGAGAATTTGGCAGTGGGCTGTGTCCACTGGGCGCTTTCTGATAGCAACGCACATCCCGGGGTCTTCCAGCATGATAGCAGGCAAACTGAGCAGAGCCATTCTGTTGCCTCATGAGTGGTCCCTCAAAGAACAAGTGGCATATATGATATTCCACAGATGGGGCCAGCCTTGCTGCAACCTTTTTGCATCCCCAATGAATGCCAAGTGCAGAAGCTACTTTTCCCTGTACCCTCCACCGGGGGACAGCCCAAGGGATTCGCTCATACACGATTGGCCCTCGGGTCTCCTTTATGCCTTTCCACCAACCCCTCTGATCCCCAGATTCTTACAGAAAGCCAAAGGCTTGGGAAGGACTGTTATTCTGATAGCCCTGTTTTGGCTTTGACAGATTTGGTTCCCCTTACTTCAGCAGTACCAAGTGGAAGAACCTTGGGTTCTGGACCCAGTGCCAGACCTTCTGACTCCGTCGGGAGTTCTTCACCCCTCTCTTTTCTCCCTCAAACTGACATCTTGGCTGCTGCACTTCCCAACCTAGCCAGGTCATATAAATTGTCTTCTGCAGTACAACATATTTTAGTTTCTTCTCAGTCTCCACCAGGAAACTGTACAGCAGCAAATGGAAGCGATTTGTTCATTGGGCTTCTCAGCATAATATTGATCCCTATGTCGCTCCTGTTCATAGTATTTTGGAATTCTTGACTTCGTTTTTTCACGATGGTGCGGCAGCTGCTACTATAAGGGTTCAATTGGCTGCTATATCCAACTTTCATTTGGGATGCAAAGGTTCCAGCATTATCCCACAGATTATGTAAAGCTTTTTTGAAAGGGACTCATCACCTTAGGCCACCCATCAGACATTCTGTTACTCCCTGGAATCTAAATTTGGTGCTTTCTCAACTTATGCTTCCCCCCCTTTGAGCCGGCGTCATCTTGTCTTCTGAAGTTTCTTTCTTGGAAGACGATTTTCTTGGTGGCCATTACCTCGGCACACAGAGTTTCTGAACTGCACGCACTTTCTGTCAGACCTCCATATCTGGTCTTTCAACCCCGACAGAGTGTGTCTCAGAACAAATCCTACCTTTCTTCCTAAGGTCTGCTCCGAGACTAATTTAAACCATTCTGTTGAGCTTCCCACCTTTTTCAGACATCATTCCAATAAATTGGAATACATGTTACATAAGCTTGATGTTCACAGACAGCTGAGGTTTTATTTGGACAGAACAAAGGAATTTAGGAAATGGGATCAACTCTGTTTCCAATGCAGATAAGAAGGGTCTTTCTGTATCCAAAGTTACATTGTCTAAATGGCTTTCTGATTGTATAAAATTTGTATATTCTTCAGCTTACTATCCTTTAGAACGTGAAGTGAAAGCTCATTCTACCAGGGCTGTTTCTACATCCCTGGCTCACGCCGCCCGTTTACCTTTGGACGCAATTTGTGCAGCTTCTACTTGGTCCAAACATCATACGTTTATCACTCATTACAAAGTGGACAGGACCTCCAGGGACAGGGCTTCCTTTGGTTCCACCGTTTTCAGGAGTATACTCCTGTGAGCCTCCCAGGATTAGGGTGCTTGGGACGATACCCACGTGTAAGAACAAACGGCGAGATTGAACAACTTCACATAAAGAAGTTATGTTCTTACCATAATGTTCCATATGAGTTATTCATTTCACCTTTGTTCTTGCACTCCCTCCCACCTTCCCCCTCCGGGTTCTGGAAGAACGGGTATAACTGGTGGTCTGGTTGGTCTGACTAGTGTCCTTCCTTCCAGCCAGGATATCTCTTGGCTAATTGTAGATAGCTATGTACATATGTACATATTGTATTTTTGGTGCTTAGTTGTATTTTTTGTTGCTGGGTTCAGCAAACTAGATCTGGGATTGGTAGGAGAGCATCATGGGATAGGAACTGTGCCTCGAGCTACTCAAAGATCTTGAGCTTGGAAAGCGACCAACTCAGAGCCGATGGATCGACTCTGTACCCACGTGTAAGAACAAAGGCGAGATGAACAATTCACATGGAACGTTATGTTAAAAACATAACTTCTTTTTATCTTCCATGCGGACAGGGTTTCTCACAGGACTAATCCTTCCTTTATGCCCAAGGTGATGTCTAGTGTGGCCCTAAACCAGTCCATTCATTTGCCTACTTTTTTTCCCTAATCAACAAAACAAAGGGGAACGGATACTGCACTCTCTGAACATGCACAGACAACTTAGATTCTGTTTTGACAGGACTAAGCCTCTCAGAAAATCTGACCAGCTGTTAGTTGGATGTGCTGCAGGGGCAGAGGGGGAGGCCATTTCAAAGCAAACCATTTCCAAATTGATAGCTCATTGCATTCATTTTTGCTACAAGCACCATGGAAAACCTACCCCATGGGGGGGATAAGATCACATTCCACCAGGGCTGCATCTACCTCTACGGCTTTTCTCAGAGGAGTCCCTACCAGGGACGTCCTAGAAGCTGCTACCTGGAGCTCTGTACATACCTTCACCAAGTATTACCACCTGCCTTTCTTTTCTAAATCTAGAGCTGGATTTGCCACAGCAGTCTTGCAGAGCTTAATAGCTGGCCCTAATGCTCTTTAACTTCCTCCTCCCTTCCTTAGCTTTGGGAATCAACCCAAATGTGATGGCTGCAACAGTGAAACAAGAAGAACATGGTACAGTTGTGCACATTTACCATAAATGTAGATGTTCGAGTGTATTCACTGTTACAGTCCTGGTTACCCTCCCTCCAGCTCCCTGACTTCTCTTGGCTCCACCTTTCCTTCTTGTTTGGTATATATATTTTTTCTTGTGTATTTGCTTTTTGATTGGGGTGTACCATACCATATAATTGCTTCCTATTGTGGGGGCACCTGACATCTGGGGCAAGAAAAACTGATGTAATGGCATTGGCTGCATGTTTTATATCCTTGACGACCTGACGTCATGGAAGAAACGACAGCATCCGATGACTCTGGTATTCAGGCCGGCTGAGGGCTACCTGCAGGCAGATAACCCAAATGTGATGACTGCAACAGTGAATACACTCGAACATTTGCATTTATGGTAAGCGTACATAACTGTACTTTCTAGTATGTTCTTCATGTTTCATTGTTGTAGTCATCACATTTGGGTTATCCTGCCAGGGATAGCCCTCATTCGGCCCGAATACCAGAGGCTTAGTATTTCTGCGTTGGTTGCTGTCACTCCTGGTCTGACGTCAGGTCGTCAGTGATATAAAAGCAGGCAGCCGACACCATTACATCAGTCTTTCTTGCCGAGGAGCCTGAAGCAGAAGCAGTTTGCATGAATGCCTGTCAGCCGCTACTTGAGTTTTCGTTTCCTAATTGAAGTTGAAGTCTTCTGTTTCCGCCTCCAATTTTAGTAGTACATGTTCAGTACTTTGTTGGTACAAGGTCTTTGAGACTGAGGCATCTATAGTGCTTTTTACCAGTCCACGCATGCAGGGGACACAGCAGCATCCACAGAACATCAATATCACTGCTCCAACACAAATGGCAATCAACAGATTCATCAGGACACTGCCCCATCCCCCAAACCATCTCTGGAAAAAGTCTTTTAAAGGATTTTGACCTGGCTTGGTCAAGGCAGATACTTGCCGAATCACTTCGAGATGGCTATCTATTTCGTGTTCATTGTCTGGGATAAATGAACAGTATTCCTATTGGATTAACGCGCAAGTACCTCCTTTCCTCGCCAGGGTGAAATTGAGAGCCATACGATTTTGAAGCACTACTGCTGTCCTAGCGGTCAGTTCATCTGTCACCTATTCCAAGGCGGAAAAGGTTGCATTGCTCAATGTTTCAAGCAGCTTGGACAACTTTCTCAGTTCCCAAATCAATTTTACCGCTCCATACTGAGGTATTATGCTGGCCCATGATATGACATCATCACCGAGAGCCATGTGGGACAGTCCTTTATCACTGACGTGAGCCAGGTCATGGTGATATATCCATGATGCATTGATTCGGCCTACTGGATTGGCAGGTTTTTTAACTTCTCGAACATTTTGAATGTTCCCTTGAGGTAAAGTTAACATGTGTCATATAGCTGGAACTAGGTAGCTCAAAAAGCAACTTCTGGACCACTTTCTTGGTAGCCATTTATATGCCTTTCTTCCGCACACAAAATAACAATCTTCAGCTTTAATGGTGATGTTGATAAAACTTAAAGCGATCCCCAAAGTCCTGCTGTCCTCGGAACATTTTCCAATAGACAGTTTCCATTTCCTGGACAAAGTTAGCTATAGAGTTTTTAACAAGTTTTCTTATAGATGAGAAATTTGCCACACAACCTGAATTGTCTGCAGTGCAGTTATAGACCACGGTTTTGTTACAATGGCTCCACCCTATCCTAGTTTTATCAAGTTTCTGAAAACGCACAGTTCCGTTTTGACAGAGGGACAGCTGTAAGGCAACCGCATTTGCAGACGTAATATTAGCAGTGTTGCTCCACAAGCTTGTCCATGTCTCGGTAACATTTAGTGGAGACGCCACTAAAGGTAATCCTCTGTGCAGTTGGTATAGCTGCACAGATCCAACAATCAGAAACATTAAGGGTATCTGCATATGCGTACTTGATAGCCTGATATGTGTTGAAAGCAGGATGCCATGATACACACTTGCTAGGTTCAGTAAATGTGGCGGAAAAGAGAAATGGCCATAGCAGAAGAACAACGACCACAATAACCATCAGTGAGATTACCACACAATATTTTTGTGGAAAGGGTTGTCTTTCCAGTGTTCTGTTTTCTTCGGTTTTCCCAAAAGGATGGAATTCAACTTTCTTTGGTGCAATCATGTCGCTTAATCTGGGTATTTTTATCTTATTCTCTACCCTATAGGACCTTAGCACCGATGATTGCTTCACTGGGTTTGAGATGAATCAGTTCCTATTGATCTGACCCCCCTTTGTAGCCAGACTTTTGTGCTTAGGGTCCCGATGGAGAGGTAAGATCTTTACCCAGTTTGAATTTCTTCACTAACTTGCAGTGTGTCAGATGGATCCACGAAGCTCGCTCTGCAATCTTGACTGCAGTCGGTGTCGAAAGAAGCACCTGGTAGGGACCTTCCCACTTTGGTGATGCCCAGTTCTTCTTCACGATTTTGATCCACACCCAATCTCCTGGCGTCACTGTTACTTCCGGCTTCTTAGTCTGCTTTGAACCTGAAACAGAATTAGACTGCAACAGATGTTTAGAATTTAACAATTCTTCATATATTCAGCTAATATAAGATCAGCTTCCTGGTCTGAAGGCATGAGAGGTTTCCATTGGGGTATACAATACGCCCTCCCATACAGTTTCTCATATGGGGTCAGTTTCTCATATGGGGTCAGCCCTTTTGCTGAGGGAACTGTTCTCATGTTCAACAGTGCCAGGGGTAAACAGTACAGCCAAGTTTTCCCAGTTTCAGCCATTAGTTTCCTCAGTTTACTTTTAAGTGTACCATTATGTCTTTCGACCAGCCCTGCAGACTGAGGATGATAAGCACAATGATTTTTTTAGAGAAATACCAAGAAACTTACTTAGCTGTTGTATAGTTTGGTTTACAAAGTGTGTTTCGTTGTCACTATATATTCTCTCTGGAATGCCAAACTAGGAACAATTTCTTTCACAAGAACCTTTGCTACTGTAGCTGCATCCGAGTTCCTGGTTGGAAAAGCTTCCACCCACCTCGAGAACATATCTATAATGACAAGGCAGTACTGCTTATTTTCACATTTATTTAACTCTGTAAAATCCATGCAAATGGTGTGAAACTGGTATGGTGGTGTGGGGAAACTTCCTTGACTGGGCCGTACTGCTCCTTGTGCATGATATTGATTGCAAATCTGACATGCTAAACAAAATTTTTTAGAGTAGTTTGAAAATCCATATGCAGTGAACACCTGGTTCGCTATCTGGACCATTCCCCCTGTTGAGACATGGCACTGCACATGGCTCAATAATGCTGCATAACAAAAAAGATTAGAAGGTAATATTGGTTTCCCTTCTTTTGAGATGTAGAAACCGACTCTGAAGACGGCCCCCTGCTTTAACCAACACCTTTTTTCTACCTGTGTGGTCAATGATTGCATTGTTTGTAGCATGTCCAAATTTAGACTTTCATAGAGTTCTAAATCCTTCTACAAGGTGTAAACAAGTTTCTGCAGCTGCTTGCTTTGCAGCAGCGTCAGCTCTTGCATTACCTTTTGAAATAACATCCTGCTGTTTTGTGTGAGCTGCACATTTGCAGATAGCTAAACACTGAGGTAATTGAATGGAGTTTAAAAGATCTAATATAAGCTGTGCATGATTTATGGGTTTACCAGTTGATGTAATCATACCTCGGTTTTTCCATTGCTGTGCAAACACATGAACCATGGAAAAAGCATATCGACTGTCAGCAAAAACATTTGCACGCTTACCTTTAGCTAAAGTACATGCAGGAGTGAGTGCAATCAATTCTGCCGCCTGTGCTGACAAATGTCATGGTAAGGGTTTTGCCTTGATAACCTCTGTGTCGGATACTACAGCATAGCCCACTAGGTTCTGTCCTGCTGTTTTTTTTTTTTGCATGAGCCATCTACATAGTATGTCAGATCAGCATCTGTTAAAGGTATATCTGTGAGGTCTTTCCTAGGTAATGTTGTCTGCTCGATCTCCTGCAGGCAGTGATGTGGAGCACCATCTACAGGGGTAGGGAGCAGAGCTGATGGATTCAGGGTTGTACACAGTTCAATTGTCATGTGAGGCTGGCTCAGAAAAACAGTCATGCAGGAGAGATATCTATCTGGGGAAAGGTATGCTACCTTTTCTTGTAACAAAATAATTGCTACTGCATGAGGGACCCTTAGGGTAATTGGATGAAACAAAACCACTGAGGCCGAAGCCTGCACTGCCATAGCAGCTGCAACAACCGCTTGAACACAGTGGGGTAAGGAGCGTGCCACCGGATCTAACTGTGATGAATAGTAAGCAATGGGATGTTGCTTATCCCCATGTTGTTGCGTCAGGACTGATGTCATGTAGCCGTGCTTACAGTCTACAGTTTTAAAAAAGCGCTTGTGATAATTTGGTAACCCCAAGACAAAAAAGAAGACGCTATTAACTGTTTTAAATTACAAAAGGCTAAGTCCGCCTCTGGTGTCCAAATCACCGGGTTCTGTGCTGCCATAGGCTTTTTGTATATGAGGTCAGACAAGGGTGCCACTTCCAAAGCATAGTTTGGAATCCATCTTCGACAGAAGGTAGTCGTACCCAAAAAGGACATCATTTCCTTTTTGGTAATGGGTTTTGGAGCCTGCAAAATAGCTATTTTTCTGTCCTCATCCAAGGTTCTACCTCCATCAAATATTATATAGCCCAAATATCGGACCTGCTTTTTCCAAAGCTGCAATTTTTCCTTGTTTACCTTGTGTCCCTCAGCAGCTAAAAATCGTAGCAATGCTAGCATGTCTTCTCGGCAAGCTTGTGAAGTGGGAGCTGCTAATAAGGTATCATCAACATAAAGCAGGATTTGACTATTTTTTGGTGGGCTAAATCTTGCTAAGTTACTTGACATCTCTTGTGAGAATATCATGGGGCTCTCACAATAATCTTGTGGTAGTTGAGTGTATGTGCATCTTTTACCCTGATACGTAAATGCAAACCAAAATCTACTGTCCGGATGTATCGGAATTGAGAAAAATGCATTACTGATATCTACTGCAGAAAAATATTTCTGATGGGGTTTTAACACATTTAAGAGTGTGTGTGGATCAGGTACCGTAGGTGCCCTAGGTATTACTGCCTCATTTCAGCCTGCAGGTCTTGAACCATGCGCCACTCTCCATTTGCTTTCCTAACTGGGAACAAAGGTGTGTTACATGGTGAATCAGGAGATTCAGTTAACACACCACCTTTATCCCTGCCTCTGCATCTTTTCTCAATGGGTATTAACGTTTTTGAGGTCTAAATGTTGATTTTGGAGTAATCACCACTGGTCCTGCCGTGCGAATAAGGCCTACATCTGATTTTCCTGTGGACCACAGTTTGTCTGGGATACCTTTCAGAGCATTCTCTTCCTCCTTTAACAGGAGTGTTTGTCAAATATTTTTGCGAAAATGCAGGTGTACTGCTGGCTTAGTTTGAGTTACCCAGTTCAATTTTTGTACCTGCACTCCCTGCTCGAAAGTTCCTCCCTGGTCTGTTTTTTCCATCTGGTAATCTTCCTGCCCAACTTTACCCATTTTGTGTTTCTGTCTTTAGTGAGGCTTACATGTGGTAGGAGGTCAGATTTGTAAAGTGCTGTTATTTCTTTAGGCAGAGAGCAGCTGGCTATGCTATTTCCCTTTGTGTCCCAGTATAGATTACGTAACACTAGCCTTGCTGTGGGATATTTAAACAGCTTATCTCTGTAGTCTTCATCTGGCCCTTGTGTGTCACGAAAATTCAAGGTGCAGTGCAGTAATGGTTGCTTCTTAATATCTAATGAGGGAAATTTACTAATGGCCAAATCCATTCATTCTTTGGTTACAGTCCCTGGGCCAGTAGTAATCGGGTCCTGACTGTACCAGTAAAACATCTCGCCTCTTGGCTGCACTACACAGGTATCATGCACTTCACAGATGTCAGTCTGTCATTGCGCTAGCATCCCTTGCATAGTCGGCACCACCGCCATGCCAAATAACTGCATCAAATCTCTGCCTAAGGGATTTATTGGGCATTTTGCAGACACTACAATTTTACTTCTCTGTGTCAACCCTGTTACAGGATCTGTGATCATAATTTTGTGTGAGAGGCGCTCCCGGTATAGCTGCCCATTTGTAGCCTTAACAAATATGTAATCAGAAGACTGTGTACACTCCGGTAATTCGGAGGGATGTATCGGGGTCCGTGAAGCCCCAGAATCACACAAAAAGCTAACCTCTCTTCCTTCCACCAAAAGGGTGACTTCTGGCTTGATATCTGCTAAAAAGAGTTCCAAGCACAGATGTGCCAAGTCCAATACCTCATCACTTTCATTTTCATTGTCATCCCCTCCACCATCCTGTGCTTCCTCTATTTTTATTTCTACATTACCATTTATCCTGCTTTGTATTGTAACCCTTCCCTGTGCTTCCTCTATCATATAGTCAGTTATCACCTTTTTTGTTCATCCGTCCTTGTCCTATTATTTCTTTTGCAATCCCTTGCCATGTGACCTTTTTCCCCGCATTTAAAACATTCTCCCCTCTTTTTACGTCCCTCAAAATCTTCTGACCGTTGGTCAGACTGCCTACCTTCCCTATTTTTGCCCTTTTTTTCTTGGATGTACCACATATACCTTGGCCCCATCTTCTAATGAAAATACCTGCATTTTCTTTTTCTTTTTGCTATTAAAGTGCCTCTCAGCATGCCTTGCATACTCAAGCAGTGGTTGTAATCTGCTTGTATGATGATCTACCATGTGTTTTATAGTAAAACTACTAATAGGAGCACTGCTCCCCTTCAGAAAGGCATTTTTTTAACCGTTGTTCATAGGGGGGAGTCTGCTGCATGATTATCAGGGATTTGCATCCCACAATGATTATTAAAGCACTCTATGAGCCTAGAAAAATAGTGGTCAACTGACTCACTGATTAATACAGGTCCAGTCTGCCCGTGGTTGCCACTTTTCAGAAATTCGGTTTGTTATCCCTGTCACCTGGGCATCTAATCCTACGCTGTTATGTGGAAGGGGTCTCTGCTGAGCGTCACGAGGGTTCCAATCACCACAAACCATGTGCCAGACTGGACCTATAATTTGTCTTGCCACTTTCTCTATCTCTTCTCCATTTAGGTTATAGCTTAGCCTCATACTTTGCAGGTAAGTTGACCCTAGGGTGAGGAATACCCTCAGTGGCCTTCCGAATATCTTCAGGACTCCAGGGTCTTTATACTAATAAAGGTAGGGGCTTGGTTATCCTGACCTGCTCTGGGATTAGGTACCTCAATAAGAGGACAAAGTTCTTCCCACTAGTCGTGGCCTGGGTTTCACTAAGCAATCGCCAGACTTCGAGATTTTTATCATCATCATCTGTGTTTTTTGTTTTGGACCTAGTCCCTATTGGACCCCTAACATTTACTAGCTTTATTTTTACCGAGTCCTCACCTCCTGTAACTGCAGGACATAGAGGAGGCACTCTGTGTTGATTACTTGCCCTGTATGCTGGTGGGGGAGGGGGTGCTGAAGCTAGTACTAGGTGGTTATACTCTTTATCTAAAAACATTGTTTTAGAATTTTTTCTTTCTGGTCTCTTCGATTTGCTTCCTCCAGCCATCTGTGTGCCTGGGGAATTCCTAATTGTTGCTGTTTTTTAACTTGCCCCTTGTAGTCTGCTTTTAATTGCTTTATCAATTTGAGAAATTAAGATTTATCTAATTTTCCATCAAAATTATACTTAGTGACCCATTTTGAAAAATATCTAACATTATCTGCACGCTGTACCTGCATATATATTTACCATCTTCTGTTAATGGTGGGTCTTTTGATGTCTTTGCACCACAGTTATAATTACCCATTTGCTCACTACGTAGTTACCTTTAGTAATTTTATCTATTACCTTCAATTTTTTACGTGTACCACGGATTTTGTTATAGTCTCTTCAGAATGACTGTCTAACCTTCTACTATCCTGTTCACCTAGTCTATGACAGAACTGCAGACGTTCATCGTGTTATACTGCTGCAGTCATCACACTTGGGTTATCTTGCCGTCAGGCGGTCCCGCAGTCGGCCGAATCCCAAAGTCTTGGTCCGACGTCGGTTGTCGTCACTTCCTCCCTGACATCAGTGCGACAGGGGGATAAAAGAGGCAGCCGACGCCATTTTCTTCAGTCTTTCTTGTCGCGCGGTGCCCGAAGCAGAAGCAGTTCGCAAGTGCCGGTCGGCTAGCTCCTGAGATTTTCGAATCGAATTTCAGCCCGAAGTCTTCTCTAAAGCTAAGTACCCCGTTGGGGAAACTTTTCTTGCCTCAGACCGATGTCAGACAAAGTTAATAATTGCATTTCTTGTGGGAAGCAAATACCTCATAAGGATTTTCATTCTTATTGTATTCCTTGCCTAGGCCCAGACCACGACATCTCTGGTTGTCGGTTTTGTGCTAGGTTCAACAAACGTACAATCAAGCGTCGGGCAGATTTCGCCCGACATTATTTTGGCAGAAAATTTAACTATAGAATGTCGTCGGAGCAACCGACATCAGCAATGATTAAAAAAACGCAAGGATAAGGACAGGCAACCAAGGCCAAGACCAGATACCGAGGCCTCAGCAAGGCGCCTACGCAGCCCCTGACTACCGCTGAATTAGAAATTCTGACGGCCTCCCAGACCGAATCAGCTAGGCCTCAGGAGCCGGTTCCATCTCACCCCTCAGACGCCAACCCTGACGGTGATCCGAAGATTTTGGACAGGCCTTCGGTTTCTGAAGGTGTCTTCAAACCGACAACTATCTCTATTAAGTCTTATGCTAAATTTAAAGCCCCCTTAAAAGTTAGTAAACCGGGTCCACAGACTCCCCCACAGGCCCCTATGCCTAAAAAACAGATGCTTAAGATGGCTGAGGATTTAATTACCCTTATCAGGGGTTCACAGCCCCCTCCTGACAAAAGGCCTAGACTGGAGGAAGATTATCCTTCCTCTGACCAAGCATCCATTTCCTCAGCTAACTCTGAGGACCAGGATTATTCCTTCCCTCCTTATGAAGACTCAGATGCTGAAGAGTCCATTCCCTCTGTCTACCCCCCCTGAAGACTACTCTTTTGGGGAAACTTTACACACCATGAGGGAACACTTCCACTGGGAAGGCCAAGATTACTCTGACTCTAAGAAAAGACTCAGTGAGTTTCTTCTTCTCCCACAGCATATAGACCCCTTGCAATTCCTCCGGTTTTAGACATTTTGGATGATGTTTAAACCAAATCTAGTCTAAACCCAGATTCCTTACCTCCTGCACCAGCTAAACCAGACAGATACTACTGAGTTCCTGATTCTCATAAGTTTCTATGTAAAAGCCCTGTTGCAGACCCCGAAACCATTTCCCAGGGTCCCAAAGGGGTTAAGGCCTCTACTGCTAAGAATCCACTACCTTCTGAAAGAGATTCCAGAGCATTAAAAAGATGGGGGAAGAAAGTGTATACGTCTGCCACTTTGGCCATGAGGGCCTTAAACTGCCAATTCCACATGCTAAAATACCAGCAGTACTTGATTACACAGTTAAAGCAGAAAATTATTCCTCAGACAGATCAACCTGATTTCAAAGAGATGCAGGTTTTGCTGCATGCAGCAGAACAGGTGGGAAAGCATACCTTACAGTGTGGTTTTGATTCATTGGAAGCCTCATGTAGAGCAGCTGTCACAGGATCTGTAATACGTAGACATGCTTGGCTAAAAGAGCAAGCCTTTCCAGAACATGTCAAAGCAAAGTTATTGGATGCACCATTGCAGAAAGATGTGGTGTTTGGTGTCAAAGCAGAGGAAGTTTTAAAGAAAATGGAAGAAAAGGCAAAATCTATGCAGACAGTTAAAGATTTTTTACAGGTACAACCTCCTCGTTTCAGCAGAAACTGGCCATCAAAAAACTGGTCCTTTCTTGCATCAGACAGACCCCAAAGGGGTAGATACAGACGCCCAAGGGGCAGAGGTCAGCCACAAGGTTCTTTCAGGCCTAGACAATGGCATACAACAACTCAAAGAGGTGGAGACGAAAGATCTCAACCCTTCAGGAAACAAACACAATGACTTCCCTCTTCGCCTGCCAAGCAAAATTGCCCTGGCAGCACCTTTGGGAGGAAAACTGGCTCTATTTCCACAAAATTGGCATTTCATAACAAAGGACAAATGGGTTCTGGATATTATTACCCGAGGCAACAGATTTCATTTTCACACTTTACCACGGATGAGAGGCATGCCAAATCTGCCACCAAACCAATGGGCAGAGGCACAAATGCAAATTTCAGCTCTCATAGATATGAAAGCAATTCAAAAGGTACCTACAAAGGGGCAAGGTCAAGGTTTTTACTCAAGACTATTTCTAGTACCAAGAAAGGACAAAGCCTGGAGACCCATTTTAGACCTCTCAATTCTAAACACATATCTGGAGGTACCCAAATTCAAAATGCTCACACTACAGCAGCTTCTTCCCATGCTGGGCAAGGAGTCTTGGCTGGTAACGTTTCAAAGAGGCATACCTGCATGTCCCTATCAGACAAGATTGCAGAAGATACCTCAGATTTTTGGCAGGTACAACGCATTATCAATTCTCTGCATTGCCTTTTGGCTTATCTACTGCACCCAGAGTATTTACGAAATGCCTGGCATCAGTAATTGCATACTGCAGACGAGGAATACAAATTTTATCCATATCTGGACGACTGCCTGATCCAAGCGGACAGCAAGGCCATTCTATTACAGCATCTGGCATTTGTAACCAAGCTGCTAAGTTGCCTAGGGTACACAGTAAACAAAAATAAGGCAAAGCTATTACCCCCACAAGCCATAATATTCCTGGGTGCCAGCTTAAATACAACGGCCCAGATGGCTTATCTCATGCCAGACAAAAACAACTGACTCAATACTTCAGCAAAATGGCAACTTTTACCCAGCTCACTGCAAGGAAAATCCTGCAGGCATTGGGGTTAATTGCATCCTGCATTCAACTAATTCCACATGCAAAACTGCATATGAGGAAATTACAATGGTACCTGAAAAGTGTATAGACTCAACACAGGCACAGCCTCGAAACAAGTATACCTCTCATTCCCTGCTTTCAAAAAGAGTTCCTATGGTGGGCTCAAACATGTCAAATAAACAAGGGTCTTCCTTTTGTTTTACCTCCAGCAAACCAAACTATGACAACAGATTCTTCAGACTACGCCTGGGGAGCACACATGGCAGGACAGTGCATACAGGGCAAATGGTCTGCAAAACAAATGCATCTACACATCAACCAAAAGGAGATGCTAGCTGGGCAAAATGCACTGACAGCCTTCAAGGACCTCTTGCATCCAGGACAACTACTAATAAGGACAGACAACACCACAGTTATGTGGTACATAAACAAACAGGGAGGAACACACTCCTACCTTTTATGCAGACAGGCAATGACCTTGTGGAACACAGCATTGACTTACCAAGTACAACTGCAAGCACAATTCCTGCCAGGAAAGGAAAACATATTGGCAGACGAATTAAGCAGAAATTTGGCAGATCCTCAGGAGTGGAGACTACACCCACAAGTATTTTCAATGATAACTCAAAGGTCGGGCCGCACAGACATAGATCTAGTTGCCTCCCCCAACAATTGCCAACTACAGAAATTTTGCTCAAGGACTTATCATTCCCTAGCCTGGAAAGTGGACGCCCTATCATTCAATTGGACAGCATTGACAGTCTATGCCATCCCACCACTACCTCTCTTGACCAAGGTATTACTGAAAGTCAGATCAGAGAGACCACAAATGATCCTCATTGCTCTGGACTGGCCACGTCAGCACTGGTACCCATTACTAAGGACCATGACTCGCAGCCCTCCATGGATCTTAACTCAATTCCCACTTCTGTTGACTCAGCAAAACTCTCAGATCCTTCACAGTCAGCTCAGGACTTTACATTTAGCTGCATGGAGAATACCTTGAATTATCAATCCACACTTCTCTCAAAGGACGTCCTGAATGTCATTTTGGAGGCCAGGAGGCCCAGCACCAGAAAAACTTACTCAGACAAATGGAAAAGATTTTGTGCATGGAACCAGGCTAAAGGCCAAAATCCTTGGATACCAAATATTCCTCAAATACTGCAATACTTAACTGAGATGCTACACAAAGGCCTTTCTTTCTCATCCATTAAGATCCATGCTTCAGCCATTTCAGCTCAATATAATACGGATCCTCCCATATTCTCACACCCTTTACTAAGGCAGTTTCTCAGAGGTGCTAAGAATGTAAGACCCCCCAGAAAACCCCCAATGCCAGCTTGGGACCTCAACTTCGTTTTAGAAAAATTAACACTGCCTCCTTTCGAACCAGCCTTCTCAGCAGAACTACAATACTTGTCATGGAAAACAGCTCTGTTGCTGGCTATCACCTCAGCACGCAGGGTCTCAGAACTACAGGCACTTATGGCAGTGGAACCTTTCATCATTTTCCATCAGGACAGAGTCTCTTCTGAACTAACCCTACCTTTATGCCAAAGGTAGTATCCAGTGTGGCTTTGAATCAGACCATTCATTTACTCACCTTTTATCCAAACCCCCAGAATAAAGGAGAAAGACTCCTTCACTCTTTGGACATTCACAGACAGTGATGTTACTATTTGGATAAGATAAAGACCTTCAGAAAAACTGACCAACTCTTTGTATCCTATGCTGCAGGTTCACAAGGAAAGGCTATTTCAAAACACACCATCTCCAAATGGATAGCACATTGTATCCGCTTTTGCTACTCGCACCATGAGAAAGCAGTGCCCGTTAATGTTAGGTCCCATTCTACCAGGGCTACAGCAACCTCAGCAGCCTTTCTCAGGGGGGTTCCAACCAAGGACATTCTGGAGGCAGCTACTTGGAGTTCAGTGCACACCTTTACCAAGCACTACCACCTTCCATTATACTCAAAAACCAGAGCTGGTTTTGCCACTGCAGTTCTGCAGAGCATCCTAGCTTCACCTAACCCAGTTTAGTACCAGCCACCCATCCATAGCTTTGGGATTCAACCCAAGTGTGATGACTGCAGCAGTATAACACGATGAACATAGTACAGTTTTGTACCTACCATAAATGTAGATGTTCGAGTGTATATACTGCTGCAGTCCAGGTTACCCTCCCACCATCCCCTCTACATACCAGGGTGTTAGTTATAACTCCATGTACATCAATCTATTGGATGCATGTCTGTATGGTGTATTTGCTAACGGCTAGTACTATTGTTTATCTACTAAGGTATTTTTGCATAGTTATTTGTATTGCCTTCCTAGTTGGGGGCACCTGACATCTGGGGCAAGAAAAACTGAAGAAAATGGTGTCAGCTGCCTCTTTTATCCCCCTGTCGCACTGACGTCAGGGAAGAAGTGACGACAACCGACGCCGGACCAAGACTTTGGGATTCGGCCGACTGCGGGACCGCCAGAAGGCAGGATAACCCAAGTGTGATGACTGCAGCAGTATATACACTCGAACATCTACTTTTATGGTAGGTACAAAACTGTACTTTTTTCTCTGTCCCTGACTGAATAAAATACAATCTAACAGAAATTAATGCAGTTTCCTGTCCCTGACTGAATAAAAATACAGTCTAACAGAAATAAATGCAGTTTTCCTGTCCCTGACTGAATAAAACAGAATAGCAAAACCCACCTTACCTGAGCCTACGTGATTAACCACTGATTCACGGATGTCCGTCCTTCGATCGCAGGTCAGAAGGTGACTGGCCTCTTTTGACGACAATTCAGATGGAGGTCTTTATATTGCAGAAGAACTGATTTGGTTTCTTCCCCGTATGGTGTCAGCCACCTGGCCGTCTGATCAGAGGTGAAGAGAGAGCTCCGGCTCGAAGGACCAATCTGTTAAAGAAAATACAAAGATTAATTCTCATAAGTTTCAGCAAGGCATTCTTTATTACTTGCAGCAAGGAGACAAAGCATGTAGGTACAAGGTTTGTCTTATTTTCAATAGCTCAGCCTCCTGTTTTTATACAGTTCTTTGCACGTACACAGCAGGTGCTTATCAGTTACTTGCTGACTTAAAAAAACATCTCTCAGAATTTAGCTTGACCACAGGGCTTGCCCTGTCAAACCCAGTTTCTGAGTAATGGTCCTGCAACTGTCTCTTCCTAACACAACATTTATCTGTTGCTAGTGTGAGGTCCCTATCTCAACATTCCACAGCAAGAACAACAGACTTTTAGGCGTCAGCAGCTTTTACAGAGACCACCAGTATTTACACATTTTACATAGAATAAATGTATTAACTCTTAACCCTTTAAGTGCAGAATTGTACACTATGCAATTTGTACATTTCTTTAACATCTTCTAAAGCGAAGTACCCCATTGGGGATCCTTTTTTTCGTGATCTAACCGATGTTAGAAAAAGTTAACAATTGTCTCACCTGTGGAAAGCAAATACCACACCGAAGCTTCCATTCTTACTGCGTCACTTGTTTAGGCCCAGACCACGACGTCCCTAACTGTCGGTTTTATGTTTTGTTCAACGCCAGAACTATCCGTTGTCAGGTCCTTATTTTAGCTAGATATTTTTGCTCTCCGTCATCGAATTCCGATGTGGCTTCGGTAAGCCATCCGACTACCGATCTTCTGAAAAAAACGTAAGGATAAAGACAGAGACCGCACAGGTCCACAACTGCCGACAACGCTTCTGCTAAGCTAGTCTTCAGTTCTCCGGTCTTCAGTGAGGTGCTTTCGCACCCCCTTGATGCCTGTTTCTGTGGATTCGCAGGCCACTACGAAGACCCTTTCTGAGTCCGGTATGCCGCAAGACTTTTGACTAAGGATCCTTTGGATGTCTCTACATTGGATGGGTCCAGAGCCGCTGAGCAGGTACTGGCTTCCGAGGAAGTACTTCTCACTACCAATACTTGACACAGACAGACGACGACTTTCGCATCTTCAGTTCTTTCCAAAAACTACTGAGTTTCTAAGGCCCAGGGTACAAACTACGCCTAAAAAAAGATGACCCAAGCTCAGGCACCTGCTTCCCTTGCCTTAATCTCAAATGCTTAAAATGGCAGAAGACCTTATTATGCTTATTAGGGGAAGCCAGGCTACCCCTTCCAAAAGAAAGAGACTTGTCCCCAGCAGTTTTATCTGAACAGGAGTCTGACTGATGCTTCTGAGTATGAAGACATGCAGCCCCTCTCTGCTTATGAGGATTCTGATGCAAAGGAATCTATTCTTTCTGCCTCTCCACCCGAGGATTTTTCATTTGGGCAAAAACCCTTCATATTTTAAGGGAGCATTTCCAATGGGAATGTTAAGACTATCCTCAGTCAAAAAAGAGACTCAGGGAATTCTTAGATTTACCACAGCACAGACCTTTGGGCATTCCTCCTGTCCTGGATGTTGTGGATGATGTTTTTATGGAATCCAGTTTGATTCCTGACATCCTTCCTCCTGAGCCCAAGAAACCTGACCTGTACTACAGAGTCTCTGACTCTCAAAAATTCCTTTTCAGAATTCCTACTGCTGACCCAGCGGCCATTTCTCAAGGACCTAAAGGAATTAAAGGAAACTCAGCTAAGAATCCCACCCCATCAGATAGGGATTCCCAAGCTTCAGACAGATGGGGCTACTCTTGCTATCAGAGCATTAAAATAGTCAGTTCCACATGCTGAAATATCAGCAGCATACCATGAAACTCCTCAAACAAAAAATATCTTCCTTTCCTGCTTGTGCAGAGAATAAAGAATTGCAAGAGCTAATGGAACCTGCAAGTCAAGTTATTAAGCACACATTGCAATGTGGCTTTGACGCCCTAGAAGCATCTTGCAGGGCAGCAGTCAGTGGTTCTGTCCTTAGAAGGCATGCTTGGCTTAAGGAACAGATTTTGCCAGACCATGTCAAATCCAAATTACTGGACACACCATTGAACAAAGATAATTTATTTGTCACCAAGGCAGAAGAGGTCTTAAGGTGGAAGAAAAAGCTAAATCTGTGCAGACAGTTAAAGACTTCTTACAGGTCCAGCCTCCGAGGTTCAGTAGGGATTTGCCCCTCCAAGCACTGGTCCTTTCCTGCCTCCTCCAGGCCAGCTCAGCCCAGGTCCAGGGGAAGCAACCCCCCCCCAGACAGCATCCCCAGGGAATGCAGAGATCTAAGCAGTGGAGTTCCTCCTCTTCAAAAACAGAGTGCGCCAAGCCACCCCATTATGGTAAGAACTCACAATGACTGTACACCTCCACCCCTTAACTCTGCCCACCTCCTTGTGCCCCTAGGAGGAAAACTGTCCTTCCATGCAAGCAACTGGGCCGCTATTACCAATGACCGATGGGTCCTCAACATAGTGTCCCAGGGATACAAATTCTATTTCCACACCCTGCCAACTCCAAAAGGGTTCCCAGATCTTCCTCCAAACCAGTGGGCAAAGGCCAAAAAACAAGTCATTTCCCTGCTCTCCATGAGGGCAATACAGCATGTTCCTGCAAAACAGATAAACCAAGGTTTCTATTCCAGACTCTTCCTGGTACCCAGAAAAGAGGGCACCTGGTGCCCAATCCTCGCTCTATCCATTCTAAACACCTTTCTGGTGATAGCAAAATTCAGAAGCCTCATCCTGCATCAGCTTCTTCCTATGATTTCCAAGGATGCTTGGTTAGCCACCCTAGACCTAAAAGAGGCCTACCAAAACATCCCGGTCAGGGAATCCTGCAGGAAATATCTGTGTTTTAGGGCAGGATCCATGCCATTTCAGTTTTTTGTGCTTCCCTTTGGCTTATCCACTGCTCCCAGATTTTTCACAAAATGCCTGTCTCCAGCAATTGCTTTTCGCAGACAAATATTCAGATTTACCCCTGCTTAGACGGTTGCCTGATTCAATCAGACAGGAAAAGCTGTCACAGCACGTGACTTTTGCAAAGGACGTACTGACCTCCCTGGGGTATACTACCAACAAAAAGAAATCCATACTAGTACCCACACAAAAAATTGTATTCCTGGGAGCAAGCCTGTACAAAGCAAAACAGGTGGCATTCCTCACTTCAAAAAAACAAGCCTACCTGACAGGCTACTTCTCTCAACTAGTCACCAGAATGCAGTTATCCGCAAGGAAAATCCTGCAAGCTCTCGTTCATGACCTCCTGCATTCTACTCATTCCATATGCCAGACTACATATGGGGAAACTACAATGGTACCTAAAAAGCCTTTTACCTAGAAACTATCATACCTATGATACCATGTCTAAGGAAATATTTTCTTTGGTGGGCAGCAGCATGCAGCCACAAAAAGGGGCTTCCCTTCTCACAACCCATGCGGCCCAGACCCTCACCACAGACACATCAGACTATGCCTGGAGTGCACACCTGCACGTCAGGTGCATTCAAGGCCATTGGAGCCAGAATCAAATATATCTGCACATCAACCAAAAAGAGATGCTAGCTGTTCAGCATGCCTTGACCGCTTTTAGACCCCTACTCTCCCCATGCCCTCTACTGATCAAAACAGACAACACCACAGTGATGTGGTATATCAACAAGCAGGGAGGGTCTCACTCTTATCCTCTCTGCAGGCTCGCCATGACCCTTTGGCACATGGCCTCAGCCATGCAACTACATCTGCTGGCACAATACCTGCCAGGCTCCCTAAACTCTCTGGCAAACAACTTAAGCAGAAACCTGCTAGACCCACATGAGTGGCAGCTAGACCACAAATCCTTCACCCTTGTAATCCAGAAATGGGGAACCCCGAAGGACCTCTTTGCCTCCCACTCCAATCAGCTCAGAAAATTCTGCACCAGGGAACCTCACTGCAAGGCCTGGAAAGTAGATGCTGTATCCTTCTAGTGGGTAAACCTCTGTCTATGCAGTTCACCCACTACCACTTATCTCAAGGGTACTGCTCAAAATAAGGGAGGAGAAACCAAGGGCAATCCTGATTGCCCCAGATTTGGCACACCAGCACTGGTACCCACTGCTGCGCAGCCTGTCACCATGGCATCTACCTCAGATCCCAACACTCCTGTCTCAGAGGAATGGATAATTCATGCATCCCCAATTGCAGACTCTCAACCTGGCAAGCCTGGTTTATTCCCTGACCTCTCCTCAAGCTGCCAGCCTAAGCAAACAAGTCATAGATGTTATACATGAGGCCAGACACCCCAGCACTAGAATATCTTATGCTGACAAGTCGAAAAGGTTTTGCACCTGGATCCAGGCTAAGGGAGCTGGAATGGCACAGCCCTCCCTACCTCTCATCCTGGATTACCTAGCAGACCTACTAAACAGGGGTCTATCCTTCTCTTCTGTTAAAATTCATGCCTGTGCCATCTCTGCTCATTACAGCTCAGAGCCACCTGTATTCCCACACCCTCTTATCAAACAGTTCTTAAGAGGGGCTAACAACTTAAGGCCACCCAGAAGAGCTCCTACCCCAGCTTGGGACCTTAACTTTGTGTTGGAAAAACTCACACTACCCCCATTTGAACCTGCAGCTTCAGCAGAGTTAAAATTCCTCTCTTGGAAGACAGCCTTTCTTCTGGCCATCACTTCAGCTAGAAGAGTAACAGAGCTACAAGCACTCATGGCTGTAGAGCCCTTCATCTTTTTCCATGCTGACAGGGTTTCCCTCAAGACTAACCCATCCTTTATGCCAAAGTAGTGTCCAGTGTGGCTCTCAACCAATCCATTCATTTGCCCACCTTTTTCCCTAACCCACAAAACAAGGGGGAAAGGATTCTGCACTCTCTAGATGTGCACAGACAGCTCAGATTCTATCTGGACAGGACTAAATCTTTTAGAAAAACTGATCAATTGCTAGTCGGCTTCGCAGCAGGGGCAGAGGGAAAGGCCATATCCAAACAAACAATCTCCAAATAGGTAGCACACTGCATCCATTTCTGCTACAAACAGCATGGAAAACAGCCCCCAAAGGAGGTCAGGACACATTCCACCAGGGCAACCTCAACCTCTGCAGCTTTTCTTTGAGGGGTCCCCACCAGGGACATCCTGGAGACTGCAACTTGGACATCTGTTCATACCTTCACCAAGCATTACCACCTGCCTATCGTCTCCAAATCCAGGGCAGGCTTTGCCACCACAGTCATGCAGGGCATCCTAGCCAGCCCCCAGTCTTCTTGACTGCCTCCACCCTATTATTCAGCTTTGGGAATCAACCCAAATGTGATGACTGCAACAGTGAAACACAGAGAACATAGTACAGTTGTGTACACTTACCATAAATGTAAATGTTCGAGTTTATTCACTGTTGCAGTCCTGGTTTCCCCCCTCCATCCCCCTTGCCTCTCTCTTTTTCCTCCTCCTCCTCTTCCTCTGTCCGTACAGGGTGTTTTTTTTTATATTTACTTCTACAGGTGGTGTTATTCCACCATAACCTAGCTCCCTATTTAGGGGCTCCTGACAGGACAAGGAAAACTGATGTAATGGTGTTGGCGGCCTGTTTTTATACCATTGACGACCTGACGTCAGTCCTGGAGTGACAGCAAGTGACGCAGAAATACTAAGCCTCTGGTATTCGGGCCAACTGAGGGCCACCCCTGGCAGGATAACCCAAATGTGATGACTGCAACAGTGAATACACTCTAGCATCTACATTTATGGTAAGTGTGCACAACTGTACTTTCATGACATCAATGATTACTTTTGCCAGATTGCAAAGAACTGCGGTGGTGGTGCTGTGGTAACGTTGTCGTCTCACAGTTAGACGTTGCCTGTTCGATTCTCAGAGCGTCTTCTGTGTGGTGACATGCGTGAATGGGCATTCCTTAGTTGAAGGTTGTGCGTTAGGCCCGGCAAGCCAGCACATAAAAAGCTACTGCCAATCATTAGTGGACCGGAGTTCCGCTGTGGCGACGCCTAAAAGCCGAAAGACACAACAACAACTACAACAACTTTTGCCAGATTACACACGAAGAAAGTTCGGTGGTTTTACTGGTCCCCACATCTGCACCCACCAACGTTTAAGATTCCATTTGTTGAAATTTGTGGAAAGTGGGACTTAGGTGGCGGAAACAGATGTCCTTGAACCCAGGTCTTGCATCTCTTGCACAATTCACAACAACAGATGTTCCTAAGGATCACGGCTGCAGTAGCCTAAGTTGTATGGGTTATAGCTGGCTAAATGTATACAGCTGGCCAGCCTCCAAGGCTTTTGGAGCACCTTCCTGGTCAAACAAATCAGCTCGAGTCGAGCTTGACTGAGGTCAGATTTGGGTACCAACCCCCTTCAGAGCTTTCCTGCTACCAACAAGAGTGCTTTTCTGTGGGGTTTTAAAGGATTGGTGGTCAGCACTGTTCTATTGTTGAGGACAGTTAAGTCCCGTGTGGGGGGGGGGGGGTCTTCCCCTTTACAAGAGAAAGTGTTTAATGATTGTCATGTGACTTTTGAATGCTTTTAAATAGGTCTGTTACTTTTGTGGTAAAAATTTTTTAAAACTAAGTTTAAACTATTTTTCTGTGGTAAAAGTTATTTTAATTTGGTGGCTGGGGTAAGTATATAAAGTGCTTTTTACAGTGCTTTAATGGGGAAATGTTACCTTTTTTACCACTTGCCTGTTATACTGACGTTTACTGCCAGGCTTCCGTGGGAATTGAGTGCCTTTTTTGGCTTAACCATGGAACAACCTAATTGGTTCCTTGGATGTTCTTCGTGTTTCACTGTTGCAGTCATTACACTTGGGTTTATCCTGCTGGCAGGCTACCCTCAGTTGGCCTGAATTGAAAAATCTAGGTCCGGCGTCGGTTGCTGTCGCCTCTTCCCTGACGACAGTGCGCCAGGGGTATAAAAGATGCAGCCGACACCATTTTCTTCAGTCTTTCTTGCCGCGTGGTGCCCGAAGCATAAGCAGTTCGCAAGTCGGCCGACTCTCTTGAGATTTTCGTGTTCGAATTTCAGATCCGAAGTCTTCATTAAAAGCTAAGTACCCCGTTGGGGAAACTTTTTTCTTGCTCCAGACCGATGTCAGAAAAAGTTAATAATTGTATTTCTTGTGGGAAGCAAATACCTCATAAGGACTTTCATTCTTACTGTATTCCTTGCCTAGGCCCTGACCACGACATTGCTAGTTGTCGGTTTTGTGCTAGATTTAACCAACGCACTATTAAGCGTCGGTACGATTTTGCATTACACTATTTTGGCAGAAGATTAAATTATACAATGTCGTCAGACAGCCATCCGACTACTGGAATTCACAAGAAACGCAAAGAAAAAGAAAAGGACAGGCATCCGAGGTCCAAAACAGACGATGAGGCTTCTTCTAAGCCGGTCCTCAGTGAGGCACCTTTGCAGCTCCTGATGCCCATTACTTTAGAGCTGCAGGCCGCTACCGACTCCCACGTGGAGTCGACTAGGCTGCTGGAAGCTCAAGGTATTGGACCTTCAGAGACTATTCCCTCAGATGGGTCCAGAGCCGCTGAGCAGACATCGGCTTCTGAGTGTGTTTTCAGACCTACTCAATTATACATTAAAACGACTTCAGCTTCAAAGGCAAAGACTAAAGCACCTTTAAAGACAAAGAAACAAGTACAACAGCCTCATGGACAGGCCTCCATGCCCAAAAAACAGATGCTCAAAATGGCCGAAGACTTAATTACTTTGATCAGGGGTTCCCATTCCCCACCTGATAAAAGGCCTAGGCAAGAGACAGAATATGAATCTTCAGATCTGGTTTCCATTTCATCTGATTCCTCTTCTGATCAGGAATACTCTCTTCCTCCCTATGAGGATTCTGATGCTGAAGAATCTATCCCTTTAGCCTCTCCTCCTGAAGATTACTCTTTTGGGGAAACCTTGCGTACCATGAGGGAGCATTTCCACTGGGAGAGCCAAGATTTTTCAGAATCTAAGAAAAGACTCGAGACTTACTTTTACTCCCACAACACAGGCCCCTAGCTATTCCACCTGTGTTAGACATTGTTGATGATGTATTTTCAGAGTCCAGTCTGACCCCTGACTCCTTAACTCCAGCTCCTAAGCCGGACAGGTACTACAGGGTTCCTGACTCTCATAAATTCCTGTTCAAAAACCCTGCTGCTGACCCAAAAACTCTCTCTCAGGGTCCCAAAGGAGTCAAGGTTTCCACTGCTAAAAACCCTAGCCCCTCTGACAGGGATTCTAGGGCATTGGACAGATGGGGAAAAAGATTTGCACTTCTGCTACCTTGGCTATAAGGGCTTTAAATTGTCAGTTTCATATCCTCAAATATCCATCCGCAATATATTATGTCACTGCTTAAACAGAAAATGTTGATAAATTCTGAATGCGCAGAAAACAAAGAAATGAAGGATTTATTGCATGCAGCTGAACAAGTCGGAAAGCTTACTTTGCAATGTGGTTTTGATTCTTTGGAGGCCTCCTGCAGTGAGCCGCTGTTACGGGTTCTGTCATCAGGAGGCATGCTTGGTTAAAGGAACAAAATCTGCCTGATCATGTCAAAGCAAAATTATTAGATGCCCCATTACAGCATGATACCTTGTTTGGTGTTAAAGCAGAAGAGGTGTTAAAGAAAATGGAGGACAAAGCTAAATCTATGCAAACGGTTAAGGATTTCTTACAGGTACAGCCTCCAAGATTTAGCAGACACTGGCCTACAAAGAATTGGTCCTTTTCAGTGTCAGACAGACCACAAAGGGGCAGATACAGACGCCAAAGAGGCAGATCCCAGCCCCAAGGTTCGTACAGGTCAAAACAATGGGGTTGCTCCTACCTCCAAAAGTGGAGAAGACAAATCACAGCCATACAGGAAACTGTCCCAATGACTTCCCCCTGCCTGCACCAAGCACTTAACTTCTGGCAGCACCTTTAGGGGGAAAACTAGCAATTTTTTCTCAAAATTGGCACATAATAACCCAGGACAAATGGGTCCTAGACATAGTGTCACAAGGCTACAAGTTTCACTTCCATACCCTGCCAAGGACAAACGGTTGGCCAGACCTGCCAAAACATCAATGGGCAGAGGCACAAAAGCATCTTATCCCTCATGAACATGAGGGCCATTCAACAAGTACCAGAACAAGAGCAGGGACAAGGATTTTATGCAAGACTGTTCTTGGTACCAAGAAAGGACAAGACCTGGAGACCAATACTTGACCTATCTATTCTAAACACATTTCTGGATATTCCAAAATTCAAAATGTTGACTTTACAGCAACTTCTGCCCATGCTGGGCAAGAAGGCTTGGCTTGCGACTTTAGACCTAAAAGAGGCATACCTGCATGTCCCAATCAGACAAACATGCAGAAGATACCTCAGATTCAAAGCTGGCTCAATGCACTACCAATTCTCTGCACTGCCCTTTGGCTTATCTACTACGCCCAGGGTCTTCACAAAGTGCCTGGCAGCAGTAATTGCATTCTGCAGACAAAGAGGAATACAAATATATCCTTACTTGGATGACTGCCTCATTCAAGCAGAGAACAAGGACATTTTACAACAGCATCTGGCGTTTATAAAGAGATTTCGAACAGGCCTAGGGTACATAGTCAACCAAAAGAAATCAAAACTAGTACCCTCTCAAGAGATAATATTCCTGGGTGCAAGCTTAAATACAACTGCCCAGATGGCTTATCTCAAGCCAGACAAGCAAAGGCAACTGACTACCTATTTCAACCTGTTGGCAACAAAGGCCCAGTTATCTGCAAGAAATATTCTTCAGGCTTTGGGCTTCATGGCATCCTGCATTCTACTAATTCCAAATGCAAGACTACATATGAGGAAACTTCAATGGTACCTAAAAAGTGTTTGGATTCAACATTACCACATCCTGGAAACAATAATTACCCTCATTCTCTGCCTGCAACAGGAGTTTTGCTGGTGTGCGAAGGCTTGTCACTAGAACAAGGGACAGCCATTCACTTTACCCCCAGCCAGGCAGACATTAACAACGGATGCATCATATTATGCTTGGGGGGGCCCACATGGCAGGAAGATGTATTCAGGGCACATGGTCCGCAAACTAAATGCATCTACATATCAATCAAAAAGAGATGCTAGCTGTTCAGAATGCCCTGACAGCCTTCAAGGACCTACTTCATCGGGACAACTACTGATAAAGACAGACAACACCACGCTTATGTGGTATATAAACAAGCAGGGAGGCACTCATTCTTAACCCCTTTGCAGACTAGCCATGACTTTGTGGGACACAGCATTGACTTACCAAGTACATCTGCAGGCACAATTCCTGCCAGGAAAGATAAATACTCTGGCAGACGAACTAAGCAGAAACCTCATGGATCCCCACGAGTGGAAATTGGATCCACAAGTCTTCAGCATGATAACAAGGAAATGGGGATGCCAGGATATAGATCTATTTGCCTCTCCTCACAACTACCAACTAAAAAGATTCTGCACAGGGACTTATCACAGACAAGCACGGAAAATGGACGCCCTATCTTTCATCTGGAAAAGCTTAGCGCTATCTGCCTTTCCTCCCCAAGGTACTCCTAATGGTCAGACAAGAGAAGCCAAAGATGATACTGATTGCCCCACACTGGCCCCGCCAGTACTGGTATCCAATCCTAAAGAACTTGTCTCAATGCCTGGCTTGGACCTTGCCTCGAATACCTCATCTACTATTCCAACAAAACAATCAGATCCTGCACAGCCAACTAAAGACCTTAAATCTGGCAGCATGGCGGATAATGTAGTCATACAAAACACGCCTCTCACTAAAGCTGTAATGGATGTCATTTTGGAGGCCAGAAGGCCTAGTACCAGAAAATCTTATGCTGGAAAATGGAAGAGATTCTGTGCTTGGAACTAAGCACAAGGAATTGAGACAGCTGTACCAAATATTCCTCAGATTTTGCAATACTTAACTGAGATGCTGGACAAAGGCCTATCCTTTTCATCAATTAAAAATTCATGCTTCTGCCATTTCGGCTCATTACAATACAGAGCCACCAATCTTTTTTCATCCCTTGTTAAGGCAGTACCTCAGAGGGGCCAAAAACTTAAGGCCTCCAAGGAGATCACCAGTACCTGCATGGGACCTCAATTATGTCTTGGAAAAACTCACCCTGCCTCCTTTTGAGCCAGCCACTACATCTGACATAAAATTTTTATCTTGGAAAACAGCTCTGCTCTTAGCAATAACCCTGCAAGACGAGTCTCAGAGCTACAGGCATTCATGGCTGTGGAACCTTTTATCATTTTTTATCCAGACAGGGTTTCTCTGAGGACAAACCCGACATTTATGCCTAAGGTAGTGTCCAGTGTGGCCCTTAACTAAACTATTCATCTGCCTACTTTTTATCCAAACCCACAGAATAAGGGGGAGAGAATTCTGCATTCTTTGGAGATGCACAGACAGCTACACTTCTACTTGAACAGAACTAAAGCTTTCAGAAAGACAGAGCAACTACTAGTGGCATATTCTGCAGGATCACAAGGAAAGGCTATCTCAAAGCAGACTATTTCAAAGTAGATAGGCCACTGCATTCGTTTCTGCTATTCCCAACATGGCAAGCCTGTGCCTGAGGGCATTAGGCCACATTCAACCAAAGCAGCAGCCACTTCAGCAGCCTTTCTCAGGGGAGTACCAACCAAAGACATTTTAGAGGCTGCTAACTGGAGTTCAGTGCGCACCTTTACAAAGCACTATCATTTACCACTCTACTTTAAATCCAGGGCAGGCTTTGCCACTGCAGTTCTGCAGGGCCTCATAGCCGCTCCTAATGCTATTTAGCTCCAGCCTCCCAACCGTAGCTTTGGGATTCAACCAAAGTGTAATGACTGCAACAGTGAAACATGAAGAACATAGTACAGCTGTGTACGCTTACCATAAATGTAGATGTTCAAGTGTATTCACTGTTGCAGTCCAGGTTACCCACCCACCATCCCCCATATCTTTGCTGCAACTTATCTGCACTTCTCTAGTCTATACAACCTATGTGGTGTATTTGCTTGTAGATGAGGGTGTAATATATTTTGGTGCATGCATGTTTTATTGGCATATTTTTAGCCTACCCTTTTGGGGGCACCTGACATCTGGGGCAAGAAAAACTGAAGAAAAGGGCGTCTGCTTCATCTTTTATACCCCTGATGCACTGAGGTCAGGGAAGAGGCGACAGCAACCGACGCCGGACCTAGACTTTGGAATTCAGGCCGACTGAGGGTAGCCTGCCAGCAGGATAACCCAAGTGTAATGACTGCAACAGTGAATACACTCAAACATCTACATTTATGGTAAGGGTACACAACTGTACTTTCTTCCTTCTTCCAGCTAAAAGAAGAAAATTGTCAGTCTGCCATCACAGCAGGCTGCTGAAGTGACTCAGCTGCTGGTTGGTGTTTCTGCTGTAGTCGAAATTGGTTCCTTGGATGACTCATCTTTTTGCTTGGGTCTTCTTGGTGTAGTCCTGACAGCCGCTGTGGATCCTGGGCTTTGACACATCCTTTGCCAATGTTTTAGTGCCTTTGGCAGGCAAAGGAAAGCCGTTCTTGTCTATCCTGGAAGAAGGGGCAGGGAATGTCACTCTACCTAGCCAGAAGGCTGTACCCATCCCTAGGGAGGTTTTTGCTGATAGTCTTGTTTCCACAGAAGTTCCTGTCAAAAAGAGACAAAAACTTAAACGTGTTTTCTCCAATATGTTACCCTAGACAGGAGTAATTTATTGGGCTTAGCTCATGGTTGAGTACAGGCTCTTGACCCTTCCTGTATGTGCGTTTCTGGTAACAGAAAAATAGAGTCTTCATTTTCTAAAGAGATGTAGGAATCAAAATGATTCTGAAGGCACAGATTGTGTTGTTTTGACAGAATTTTGACTCAGATTCTGAGAAATCTGTGGCACTGTCAAGGATTCTTTCTCTCAAAAAACGTTTCCAGAATGAATCAGTTTCAGTAGAGAGTCGTGATGTTTCTCAGTCCCTGAGGAAGTACTATGATTAGTTGCAACTGGAATTTTCAGAACCTTTTCCCTCTTCCACCTATTCTATCTGCTTTGGATGATGATTTCATCACAGCCTACAATTTCCCTAACAGCCAGCCTACTGCCCCCCCCCCCCCCAAAAAAAAGCAGATAGATTAAAGTGCTCATTCTGTTAAGTTTTTATTCACTCATACAAAATCAGACCCAGCAGCTTTTGCTTTACTGAATTCAGCTATTGCTAAGCATTTGTTTAATACTTATCCCTCTTCCTCTGACAAGGATTGGAAGGCTTTTGATTTGGGAACACAGCATTCACAGCTGTCTAGTTCATATGCTGAAGTTTATGCTTGCCACTTGTGAGAGTGTAAGGAATATTTTGGCATCTGTTTCCTTTTGTAAGAGAAATTTGCATTGTGTAACTTGGTTTCTTCTGTCTCAAGTGTCTACCTGCCTTTTGAAATGTGTACGTTTCGGCTGAATCCACCCTAGAGTTGCTGTCACTGGAACTGTTATGAGAAGGGTAGACAGTCCGCCTTCTCAAATCCTCCCATAGGATGTCATAAATAAAATATTGAATTCTACCTTGGGTAGAGAACTAGTTTTTGAACTTTGTATTGCAGAGGTCTTAAAAAGTGTGATGAGTGAAGAAAGCTGATTTAAGGGAGATCTCAGATTTTTCAGCCTTCCTCCAAAGCATGCCAAGGGACTCGGTGCTCCCTACACAATTTTAAGAAACAAAATAAGTAGTCCTGTCAGCATGCTGCTGGTAAGCAAATATTTAAAAGCAAGACCCTCTCAGAGTTTAAAATCTGAATGAGTATATGAAGGATTTCCAAATCCCCTCCCATCCTGAAGTCTTTAATCATCCTAGAAAGTCTGAACCTTCATCTCTCTTTCTTTCTGGCAACCGATTGTTTCCAGCAGATGGGTTCTGAGAGTAATCCATCAAGGTTACAGATGGCAGTGAGCCTCTCCCTCCTTTTTCAGAATATTCCTCTGCTCCCACCAGACCAGACTAATTTCCTTTCTATCATTCAGCATTTGTTTGCTGAAGGGGTGATAACTAGTTACTCATCCCCAGTTAGGGGAAGGGTTTTATTCCATGATATTCTTGGTGCTAAAGAAAGAAAAAAGTTTGAGACCAGTTCTGGATACTTCCTTTTTGAATCGGTTTGTGATGGTGCCCAAGTTGAAAATATTAACTTGACAACTTTTTGACCCTTATTCCCCATTCTAATGACCTTGTATTTAAAATGTTCTTATCACATTCTTATAGATCCCAGTTTCATATGTTTAAGGTGTTCTGTGTCTGGAGTGCTTTAATAGTTCTCTGCATTACCCTTTGGGTCTGTCTACTGTTCCAAGAGTGTTCATAAAGTGGCTCCTGTGATAACCTACTGCAGACTACATGTTATTCACATTTTCCTCATGTAGACACTTTGCTTATCTTTGCAGAGTCTTTTTTGTAAGTGTCAGGAATCTTTTTGGTAAGGGATCTCCTGCACAGGCTGTGATTCCAAGGGAGCTTACAGAAGTCTTGTCTGACTCTGACTCCTCGCAAGATTGTTTTCCTGGGAGTGCCTCTTAGACATCTCAGTCCAAAGAGCTTTTCTTCCTCAGGAAAAAAAATGATAATGAACTTAGGTCTGTATTTAGATCTATTCCAGAGTTTTTCTCCTCAGACTGCTGCCTCAGCAAGGGAGCTCCTCAGGATTCTGGGTCTTACGGCATCCATGATACTCATGATACCTCTTGCAAGACTCCACATTAGAAACTCTAGTGGTACCTGAAACATCTATGGTTGCAGCATCAACATCCACTGACATTTCAGATTAAAGTTTTGGGATTTGTGGAAAGTAAGATTTGTGGTGGAGACACCAGATATCTGAGAATGCAGGACTTCCATTCTCCATTTCTGTTTTAACACAGTCACAATAGGTGACTCGGACTTTGTCTGGGTAGCAGGATCCTTGGAAGAAAGAAGACAGACCAAATCACATGTACATAAAAGGTTAGCTTTTGTTAATGCTCTGATTTCTCAGCCATCTATGGACCCCTGGACCTCAAGTGTTTACAGACAACACCACAATAAATATGGTATATAAGCAGGCAAAGGAGAACAAGATCTTACACTCTATGCAGACTTGCCGTGGTAGCCTAGGATATAGCCTTTCAGCAAAGTCTCACTATATAGGAATCTTACATGCCATTAGAGCAAAACTGTGTGGCAAACAAGCTGAGTAGGGCAAGGAAAAGACCCCCCATGAATGAAAACGGAATCAGAGGGTCTTCCAGGAATGGATCCATCTTTGGCGAATGTCTCAAATAGATCTGTTTGCCTTCACTTACAACAATCAGGTGGCAAAATGCTACTCTGGCTTTTTATTTTCCTTGAACAGGAATGTCCATGGATGCTTTTCCCCCATTCCACTAAATAACTAGGGTCATTCAGAATATTGGATTCCTCAAAGATTATTGTGGTGAGTCTCTCTAGGTCGAAGCAGCAGTGGGTGTCCCATATCACAGTTGCAGTATTCTTCACCTTGGGAATCTCTTACCAAAGATAGCCAAACATCTAGCTAGTATACTAAAGCCTTTAGATCTTGTATGCACGGTATGTCACACACATGCTGCTTGTGCTGGACATAGGGCATAAAGGTGGTATACGGACACATTTACCCAGAAATACTTTGCTTCCAGTCCAAACGCCGTCGTCTCTTGTCTGTCTGAACGCGGTGTTGCAGTGCTGAATACCTAGCTGTCAGATAAGTCCCACACTGAGGGTGGTGTTTTTTTCTTTTTGTCTTGTTCTGTTTTTGATTACCTGGAGTTAATCATTCAAGAGGGGAAAATGTCAGTGTGGGAGGCAGATTCCCCTTAAGGATTATCACAAACAGTGTCTTTTTTTTTTTTTTTTTTGGGTGCTTCCTAAGGCAATACTTCCTGTAGCATTTGTAAGGTGTTTCAACCCAAGACTGTGAGAAGCCAGGTGTTTTCCCTGGCCATCTGTCTAGAGAACCAGAGGTTTAAACTGTTATCCCAGGATAGCATGGTAGACTCTGTTAATCCTGAGGTACCATTAAGTAAGAAGGAGGCCAGGAAATCTTGGCCCAATTCTTTTGCTGTCTAGCCTCCACCAGGCATTTCTCTAGAAATGGGAGATAGCTTTGTAGGCTGGCCGGTGTTTCAGATTCCTCTGCCATGACACCATTGGAGGCCAGCATAGATCGATCCTTTCCCATGTTTTCTAAAGCTCTGCAGGTGTCTGCACCAGATGTTAAAGGGGATGTGTCGTAGATTATCTTGGTGGGCCCTGAGGGATTCCAGAAATTCTGGTTAGGGAATAGGTTCTCTATTTGAATCCCATCAGGGTTTGGAACCTTCAGTATTTGTTAGGGCTAATGCATCTGCCAAGAAAAAGCAGATGACTTAAGTATTCTTCTGTATGCCCCAAGGATCTTCAAAGGGAATGGAAGGAGTTTGCTCAGAGCCTGTTTAATGGCGTATGGCCCTGAAGCCTCCCCAAGGGGTTTCTATTCCTACTTCCCTTGGACTTCATCTCCTTTCAAATGGCCTAGGGATCTTGATTTCCTCAGATGAGAATTCAGAGTGTAATGAAAGGTCCTTGCTTTACTCTTACCAGATGCTTTCACCTTCTGAGGAGGGAGGAATCCATTGGTCCTGAGTCTCCTTTTGAGGAATTATCTTTTGGGGGCACAATCATTAGAATGATGGACTACTTTAAGTGGGATTCTTCTCAGGTGTGTTATATCCAGAAGAGCTACGAGTTGCTTCGGGTGAACATTCCTAAAACTTTGCAGTACCTCTTGTGTTGGATGCTTTGTTATACACCTTTATAGTGGCTTCTAAGTCTCCTGATTCTCAGCTTAATGCTCCAGAGAAATCCGACAGGTTCTGTAAGGTTCCTGAGGACTGTCCATACTTACTTAGGTGTCAATCTCCCCAGTCTTCTAAGCTCTTGCCCTCTTCCAAGCTTCTGCCTTCAGATAAGGATGGTAGGGCAGTGGAAAGAATTGGTAAGAAGGTTTATACTGCTTCTTCTTTGGGCTTTTAGTCCATCAGTTACCAGACCCATATGACCAGGTATGTCCTAGTCTTGATTGCCCAGGATTGTGGCGTTATTTCTGACATCCCTGATTCTGAAGGTAAATCTTCTGCTTTATCTGTTTTGGGTTCTACCTCTCAAGCGGCTTGCCAATCTAACAAGTGCAGCTATGATGCTGCTGTTGCCACATCAGAGCTGTTGCCTTTGAGTCTGTCATGAGGCACTGCTCTTGCCTTCTTGTGCAGTCTTTACCTGAGAACATTAAGGCCAAGTTGCTGGTTGCTCCTTTGGATGATAAACTTTTTGGCACTGCTGCTGATGTGCTTAAGTCTGTTCAAAGAAAAATATAAGGCTTTGCAGGACCTTAAACGTATTTTTGTCTCTCCTATCCCTAAGTTCCTGAGGAATTATCCTACTAGAGTTGCTTTTGTTTGCAGACTGCCTTACCAGGCCACTAAAAGTCAGCTCCTGCTGCTAAGTGTTCTCAGGCTGCTGTAGCCCAGAAGCCTCCTTTGTCTGACCACCTTGTTTCTCTTTAACATCACGCTGTCCCTCTGTCTTCCAAACTGGCATTTCATCACCTCAGATTCTTGGGTTTTATCTGTCGTCCTTCTGGGTTACTTCATGGTATGGAAGTCTCTTCTTCCTCCTTCGGGGATTACCCAACCTCCTCTGGTACAACTTCCTTATTTTCTCAACCTTTTTTTGCTGAAGATGTGCAATAGGTATTAATGGAGGCAAGGAAGCCTTCTGAAAAAAAAATCCTGCATTAATAAATGAAAAACGTTTCCTAGGTAGTGCTAAGAAAAGAACCAGAACCTGTTTGGGGCTAGTGTCACCATGTCAAGGTTAATTTGTTGGTCATTTCAGCATGTCTGCCCATGGTTTCCCCTTTTTCAGTGCAACCATTGAAAATGTGTGTGAAAAGGGTGTTGGATAAGACTTGTTCTAAGAAATGAGTGGCTTCTTCTTGGGATCTTAATTCTGTGTTAGGAAAACTTAAACCTTGCTCCGTTTGAATCTACACATCGAGCTGCCTTGAGGTTCTTGACAGGGAAACTGTCATGGTGGATCAAACTGATCTCATTTTCTGCAAATATAGGGTTTTCTTTAGTCATAAATTAAGTATTGGTTATTGAGTGGTAGGAGAGTTTGTTAGCGAAGCTATCCATTTCCCCATCTTTCCATAACCTAAACATAAGGGAGAAAGTATGTTGCTTACTTTGGATGTCCACAGCCAACTGTAGTACTATCTTTACAGAAAAAAATCTTTTAGAATTAGATGATGGATTTCTTTTGAAAGTAAGAAAAAGGATAATGTGTTAAAACAGCCTATTTAAAAATGGTTGTCTTGTGCTATTACTTTTCGTTGTACCCAACAGAACAATTCCAGTCAGAGTCCAGGCTCACTCTAAATCAGGGCCTTGACTTCATTTGTGGCCTTTTAAGAAAGTATTGGATTCTACAAGTATTTTAAAAGTGGCAAATAGGTCCTCTGTGCACACTTTATGAAGCACTTTAAGCTCAATTGCTTCTCCAGGTCTAGAACAGTCTTTGGTAAGACCATTCTCCAGATGCTTTTGGACCCTCATCCTAGTCCTGTTAAGTTATGGTAATCTAGCCGTATAGCTTACACTGCTGCAGTAGTGATCCTTGCAAAAGACACACTGTAGTTGTGTAAGTAAACTTACCGTACCAGTAGCTATTCAAATGATCACTGATTTGGAAGCATCTCTGTCCCTGTCTCTCTCCTCTCTCCACCTCCCTTATTTTTGTATGTTTTTATGTGTGGATGTGTACTTTGTCATATTCCTTGCATTATCCTCTCAGGGTTTTAGCGACCCCTTCTCTGCAGGCATGAAGCTCTGAAAGGCTTAGTGCCCAAACCTGACTTTGTCATCTCAACTTGAACTGACTGACTGTATGGGTGCATGGAAGGTGCCTTGAAAACTGGCCAGCTGTTATATAGGTTCATAGGTAGGTACTAGGCTATCTGCCTGAGGGCATTTATAAGCCTAGCCAGAGTGTGTCCGCTTTCGCCACCCCATTGATTAATTAACTGGGCCTCTGTCAAGCAGAGCCAATGAAGTGATCCCAGGGGTGTACTTTCTGTTACCCATCCACTCGTCAAGGCTTCTCTTGAAAAGTGTTAGTGAGGGGCTCTGCCTAATGTAGTTAGGAATTTTGTTCCAAAGCATGGGGAGTCTCTGTGACAGGAATCTATCCCTCCAGCATGTTCTATTTATTGTTGTGCCGAGGTTTAGCTCACTAGAGCGCGTGGCTCACAGTGACTTGGATTTCTTTAGGTGGAGCATGTCCAATTCTGAGTTGGACATGGCTTTGTAAGTCAGGCAAAGATCACCTCTGAGTAAGCGATATGCCACTGAGTACAGCCGGAGTTTTTTCAGTCGGGCTGCATAGGACATATGTTTGAGGCCAGTAATCCTCTTGGTAAGGTGCTTTTGTGGTCTTTCAAGCTGTTGGAAGTGTCTTGTGAGGTACATCCCAAATGGGGCATTGTACTCTATGATGGGTCTGATGAGTGACAAGTAGAGGGGCACTATAATCTCTTTATAGATAGATGCAAACCCCTTAGTAATTAGATGGGCCACACAGAAGGATTTCCTAACTACTTTGGCAATGTGATTGTCAAAGGAAGATTACTATCTACCTGGGTCCCCAGATCTCTTATTACCTTTTCTGTATTAAGGGGGCTGCCGCCTATGTGGTAATTCGTAGGCGTTTTGTTTTTCCCCAGACGGAATGACTATGCATTTTTTTCCATTTAGCTTGAGGCCATGACTTTGACACCAGGTGTCTGTCTCAGTAAGGCCTTTTTGGAGGATGTCCGTGTCAGCCGGAGTGTCATTTATGGCTCCCAGTTTGCAGTCATCGGCGAACTTGGTTAGCCATAGTCCTCCTGTGTTTGCCTGTACTTCTGAGAAATATATGCCGAACAGTAGTGGTCCAAGAACTGAGCCTTGCGGGACACCACTTGTGACTGGTTTAGAGTCAGACCTGGAGCCCGCTATTCTTACCGTGTGAGTTCTGTCTGTAAGCCGATTGGCAACCCATCTTGTGACGTAGGGGTTCATGTTCAGGCTGGTGAGTTTTTCTATAATACCCGAGTGAGGAATGGTGTCGAACGCCTTGGCGAGATCAAGGTAGGCTGTGTGAACCACCTTTGCCTCGTCTATGGCCTTGGTTACTGTCTCGAAGTCAACCAGGTTGAGTAGGCATGATCTGCCCTTAACAAAGCCAAACTGGGTCGAGTCAAGTGTTTGGAGGTTCCCATTGTCTTTGTTAATGAGTTCCACGATGACGCGCTCCATAGCCTTGCAGAGCAGACTAGTCAGGCTTATGGGGCGATAGTTACCAGGGTCAGTCATGGCTCCTTCTTTGTGGAACGGAATAACCATTGTTGTGTGCCATTCTATGGGCACATAGCCTGTGGAGAGGCTGAGGTTGAACAGTGTGTTTAGGTGGGGGAGTTGGTTCGTTCTGTAGTTCATGCAAGACACAGCCTGGGACACCATCTGGCCCCATTGATGCTGTTTTTTTGGCTTTTGAAAGGGCTGTTTTCATCTGTGCTGCTGTGATTTCTGGGACACTACACTTTTCCGGTATTGTTGTGGGCCCTTTTGAAGGTGAGAGGGAGGTGAAGTTTGCACTGAATCTATCTGCCAGTATGTTGGCAATATCAGTAGGTTCAGTATATTTTGTGCTATTTTGCACTATCTCAGAGCATATCTGCGAGTTGCCACTTAGATTTTTGACATAGTTAAAGAAGGCTTTGTGGTTATCTTTCGAGTCCTTGGCTTTTTTCTTTCGAAGTTAGCCTTGGATGATTTTATGAGGGACCTTAGTTTCTTACTGATACTGATCAGGGATGTCTTTCCTTCTTGGGATTTGCTTTTTTTCTGAACTAGTTTCCTCCTTTTGTTGTATAACCTGTTTATGGCAGGGGTCCACCAGACTGGTTTTCTTCTCTTAGGGGAGTGAGTCTTGGTTTTGCTAGGAATGAAATGATCCATGCATCCTTGTAGGTGCTCATAGAGTGCAATTGTAAGGGATTCTGCATCTTGGGCAGTGTTATCCTTTAGCGTGGGAGCTGTGAAACTTACCACCTCTGACTTAAGTAAGGTGAAATTTGCTTTAGAAAAGGTTTTCACTGTGGTTTCCTTGGTTGAGGGTGGTGGTGGGGTGTGGACATCCACATATCTTTAACAGAATGTAATTCATATAGCTTAGGCTACTGCAGCGATGATCATTTCAACATCTACTGTTATAAGTTTATTTAGACTACTTTACATAAGATTTTGCATGGAGTGCAGTGTTCATTGGGATGAAAGTGTTCCTGTCTGTGGAACAAACAGGACAGGCCAAAGCACATCTGTATGAAAAAGATTGTGGCTTTTTATCGTGCTTTCAATTGCCTTCACAGGACATCTTCAAGTGACAACGCGCAACACAGTGATATGGCATGTAAACAAATTGGGCATCAGGATGTTCTTCGTGTTTCACTGTTGCAGTTATCACACTTGGGTTATCTGCTTGCAGGAGCCCTTAGTCGGCCTGATTATCAAAGTCCTTGGGTCTTGCGTCGGTTGCTGTCTCATCTTCCATGACGTCAGGTAGTCAGGGGTAGAAAGCATGCAGCCGACGCCATTACATCAGTCTTTCTTGCCGTGCAGTGCCCGAAGCAGAAGCAGTTCGCAAGTGCCATTTGGCAGGCTCCTGAAATTTTCGTTTTCGAGTTTTAGAACCAAAGTCTTCAACTAAAGCTAAGTACCCCATTGGGGAAACTTTTTCTTGCTCTAAGCAGATGTCAGTAAAAGTCAGTAACTGTATTTCTTGTGGAAAGCAAATACCTCATAAAGATTTTCATTTGTACTGTATTCCTTGCTTAGGCCCTGACAACAATGTACCTCGCTGTCGGTTTTGTGCCTTATTTAAACAGCGAACTATTCGTCATTGGTATATTTACACTTCTAAATAATTTGGTACTCTGTTCAATTATCCAGATATGTCTTCGGTAAGCAATCCAGCTACTGACATTCCTAAAAAATGCAAAGATAAACAGACAGGTCGCCTAGGTCCAAAGCTGCTGACGACGCTTCTCCTAAGCTAGTTGCCAGTTCGCTGGTACTCAGTGAGGTGCTTTCACAGCCCCTGATACCTGCTACTTCAGATTCGCAAGCCTCTACTGAGACCCATTCGGAGTCCGGTATGCCGTGAGATGCTTCAACTGTGGAACCTGCAGATGTCTCTACCTTGGATGGGTCCGGAGCCGCTGTGCACGTACCAGCTTCTGAGGGTGTATTCATGCCTACTGACTTGCATATTAAATCGACACCATCTTCTTCTTCGAGGCCTAAAACTCGAACCATGAATAGAAAACCGACACCCAGACCGCATGGTCAGGCCTCTGTGCTTAAAAAAACAAATAAGAATGGCTGAAGACCCTATTACTTTAATCAGGGGAAGCCAACCTTCCCCCTCTAAGAGACCTAGGACTGAATTTGCCTGTGATACTTCTGATGAGGATTCTGAAATTTCTGTTTCCTCTGATGACCAGGATTTACCCGTATCTACCTATGAGGATTATGATGCAGAGGACTCTATTCCCTCTGCTTCCCCTCCAGAAGATTTCTCTTTTGGGTGAAACTTTGCATACTCTTAGGGAGCATTTCCGCTGGGAAAGCCAGGATTACTCTAATTCTAAAAAGAGGCTTAGAGATTTCTTACTCCTGCCCCAACACAGGCCTTTAGCTATCCCCCCTGTACTGGACATGGTTGATGATGCCTTTTCGGAATCTAGCTTTGCCCCTAATTCTTTACCTCCTGCTCCCAGAAAAACTGATAGATATTGCAGGGTTCCTGATTCTCACAAGTTCCATTTTAAAAATCCTACTGCGGATCCTGAGACCATTTCACAGGGACCCAAGGGCATTAAGGCTACTACTGCCAAAAATCCTACCCCCTCTGATAGAGATTCCAGTGCGCTGGATAGATGGGGTAAGAAGGTATACACTTCTGCAACCTTGGCCATTAGGGCTTTAAACTGCCAGTTTCTTATGTTAAAGTATCAGCAGCATATTATTGGACTGCTTAAACAGAAAATGATGTTGATTCCTGACTGTGCTGAAAATAAGGATTTACAGGATTTAATGCATTCTGCTGAACAAGTTGGAAAGCATACTTTGCAATGTGGTTTTGATTCACTAGAGGCATTTTGCAGGGCTACTGTCACTGGGTCTGTACTTTGAAGGCACGCTTGGCTTAAGGAGCAATCTTTGCCAGATCATGTTAAAGCTAAATTGCTGGATGCTCCCTTAAATCAGGACCGCCTGTTTGGCAACAAAGCAGAAAAAGTAAGCTAAGTTTATGCAAACTGTGAGGTACAGCCTCCAAGGTTTAGTAGGCATTGGCCCTCTAAGAATTGGTCCTTTCCTGCCTCTTCCAGGCCTTCTCAGTCCAAACCCAGAATCAGCAGAGCAACCCAGACTTCAGTCCCAAGGTACGCACAGGACTAAGCAGTGGGAGGCTCCCACTTCCAAATCAGGGAGTAGTAAGACCCCCCCCCCCCCCATGGTAAACTGTCTCAATGACTTAACTTTAAAACTTCCAAGCCCTTCTCAACTGACTGCTCCTTTAGGGGGAAAGAGTGCTCTGTAAACAAAAAACTGGGAAATAATTACCCAGGACAAATGGGTTTTAAATATAGTTTCCCAAGCATACAGATTTCGCTTCCACACATTACCAACCCCAAACGGTTGGCCAGATCTACCCCCAAATCAGTGGGCAGAGGCTTAAAAGCAAGTGCTCTCTTAAGCATAAGGGTTATTTAAACAGTACCAGAAGAGGAAAAGGGGCAAGGTTTCTACTCGAGACTTTTCCTGGTACCCAGAAAAGACAACTCATGGCGTCCTATCCTGGACCTTTCTATCCTAAACACCTTTTTGGTGATCCCAAAATTCAAGATGCTAACTCTTCACCAGTTGCTTCCTAAGCTAGGCAAGGATGCCTGGTTGGCAACACTGGATTTAAAGGAAGCCTACCTGCCCATACCCATCAGGGAATCTTGCAGAAGATACCTACGCTTCAAAGCAGGCTGCATGCACTATCGGTTCTTTGCACTGCCCTTTGGCTTATCTACTGCGCCCAGGGTATTCACAAAGTGCCAACTCCAGTCATTGCATTTTGCAGGCAAAGAAATATTCAAATATAGCCATACCTGGACGATTGTCTAATTCAGGAGGAAAGCCAGGACATACTTTTGAATCATCTGGCATTTGTACAAAAGGTGCTAATCTATCTGGGGTACACCATAAACAAAAAGAAATCGCATCTTGAACCCTGTCAACAAATTATATTCCTGGGAGCAAGCTTGAACACAACTTCCCAGATGGCTTTCCTCACGCCAGATAAACAAATACATTTGACAGCTTATTTCAAACTAATGGCCACAAAAACCGTGCTGTCTGCAAGGCAAATACTGCAAGCCTTGGGGTTCATGGCCTCCTGCATTCTCCTAATTCCATATGCAAGACTGCATATGAGGAAACTACATTGGTATTTAAAAAGCCTATGGTGTCAACATTCTCAGGATCTAGAACCAATGATTCCTATCATACCTTGCCTACAGTTAAGTTCCTTTGGTGGGTAGAGGCCTGCCACCAAAACAAGGGACTACCATTCACTCTACCCCCTGCCGCCCAAACCCTAACAGATGCATCAGATTATGCATGGGAGGCTCACCTGGCAAGGAAGTGCATTCAGGGCAAATGGAACCCAAGTCAAATGCACCTGCATATCAATCAAAAAGAAATGTTAGCTGTACAGAATGCTCTGACAGCCTTAAAGGGCCACATTCTTCCAGGACAATTAATGGTAAGGACGGACAACACCACTGTTATGTGGTACGTAAACAAGCGGGGGGGGGGACCCATTCATACCCCCTCTGCAGACTAGCCATGGTGTTGTGGGACGCAGCCTTGAGCTACCAAGTGCAATTACAGGCTCAGTTCCTGCCAGGAAAGCTAAATGCACTGGCAGAAGAACTAAGCAGAAATCTCATGGACCCACACGAGTGGAAACTGGAACCAAAGACTTTCAACATGTTGATAAACAAATGGGGTGCCCAGATATAGACCTGTTTCCCTCCCCCCAGAACTACCAATTGGACAAATTCTGCACAACGACTCCCCACAAACATGCTTGGAAAGTGGATGCCCTGTCCTTCAACTGGAAAAATCTATCCATTTATGCCTTTCCTCCTCTGCCTCTCCTCTCCAAAGTACTACTAAAGATCAAACCAAGGATGATACTGATTGCACCAGACTGGCCACGCCAACACTGGTACCCCCTCTTGTGCAGTGTGACACTGCTGGCACCATGGCACCTGCCTCAGATCCCTACCCTGCTGTCCCACCAGGAGGGCCAGATTCTGCATCCTCAGTTTTAAACCCTGAACCTGGTAGCCTGGCTAATTGCTTGACCTCTGTTACCATCCCTCAGTAAAAAGGTGTTGGATGTCATTTTGGAGGCAAGGAGGCCTAGTACTAAAAACTCATATGCTGAAAAATGGAAAAGGTTCTGTTCCTGGAACCAAACTCAAGGGATGGGCACAGCAGCGCCCAGTTTACCTCAGATTCTTCAATACTTAACTGAGATGCTTCACAAGGGCCTTTCCTTTTCCTGCATCAAAATTCATGCCTCAGCCATTTCAGCTCATTACAACACAGAACCTACCCCTCTTCTCTCATCCACTGCTCAAGCAGTTCCTCAGAGGGGCCAAAAACTTAAGACCACCCAGGAGAGCCCCAACTCCAGCCTGGGACCTTAACTTTGTATTGGAAAAACTCCCTCTACCTCCTTTTGAGCCAACTGCAAGTGCAGAGTTAAAATTCCTTTCTTCGAAAACAGCCTTCTTTTTAGCAATCACTTCATCAGGAAGGTATCTGAATTACAGGCCCTTATGGCAGTGGAGCCTTTCGTCATCTTTCATGCGGACAGGGTGTCCCTCAGGACCAACCCCTCCTTCATGCCCAGGGGTGGTATCCAGTATGGCCCTTATCAGTCCATTCATTTGCCAACCTTCTTTTCTTATCCACAGAACAAATGGGAATGGATACTGCACTCCTTAGATGTGCACAGACAACTTAGATTTTACTTGGACAGGACTAAACCTCAAAGGAAATCTGAACAACTGCTGGTGGCATTTGTTGCAGGGGCAGAGGGAAAGGCCATTTCAAAACAAACCTTTTCTAAATGGATAGGCCATTGCATTCATTTCTGCTATAAGCATCATGGAAAGCCTATCCCACAGGGGATAAGGCTGCACTCAACCAGGGCTGCATCTACCTCTACAGCCTTTCTCAGAGGTGTCCTTACCATGGACATCCTAGAAGCTGCTACCTGGAGTTCTGTACATACTTTCACCAAGCATTACCATTTGCCGCTTTTCTCTAAATCCAGAGCTGGTTTTGCCACTGCAGTCTTGCTGGGACTTGTAGCTGGTCCTAATGCTATCTAAATTCCTCCTTCCATCCTTAGCTTCGGGAATCTACCCAAATGTGATGACTGCAACAGTGAAACATGAAGAACATAGTACAGGTGTGTACACGTACCATAAATGTAGATTTTCGAGTGTATTCACTGTTGCAGTTCTGGTTACCCTCCCTCCAGCCCCCTGACTTCTTTTGGCTATACCTATATTTTCTTTTACTATGCTTAAAAGCTTTTTGGTGTATTTGCTTTTTTGTTGGAGGTATAACCTTGCGTAGTTGTTTTTAATTGCTTCCCATCAGGGGGGCACCTGACATCTGGGGCAAGAAAAACTGATGTAATGGCATCAGCTGCATGCTTTATACCCCTGACTACCTGACCTCATGGAAGATGAGACAGCAACCAATGCATGACCCAAGACTTGGATAATCAGAAAAAGAATAAAAGCAACTACCAAAAAAAGAATAAAAGCAACCAAAAGCTTTTTACTTTTCTTGGATAATCAGGCTGACCTGAGGGCTGCTGCAAGCAGATAACCTAAATGTGATGACTGCAACAGTGAATACACTCGAACATCTACATTTATGGTAAGTGTACACAACTGTACTTTCTACACTCTCTGTGCTGGCTGTGGTGATTTGGGAGGTTGCATTTCAGCACTGTTTAACTCTCTAAGTGTCCTGCATTCTGCCAGAATGAGAAGTGGTGGCAGACTAGCTAAGCAGGACCAGAGCTGACCCTCATGAATGGAAATTAAATGAAGGAGTCTTCTAGGAAGGGGACTCCGGATAGATCTGTTTGCCTCCTTTGAAAACAAATAACTAAGCAAATTATGTTCCAGGATTCCTTGCAAGCAGACCTAGAAGAATGCATACTTTTTCATTCCTGTGGACGGAAATGTTCCTTTTCAGTGATACCCAATGTCATTCTGAAGGTTCAGGAGGACTCTCCAAAGGTCAATGTGGTGACTCCTTTCTGGCCTAGGCAATAGTGGTCCTTCCTTCTTATGGAATTGGCCAAGGGCATTTACTCATGCCTTCTCACACAAGACTGGTAGTTTAATATGTCCCAGTTTCGAATATCAACTGACTTGCCTGGGTGATTCAGATTTTTTTTCCCTGAGGTTTTTTATTGGGTATTGAAGGAAAATAATTTGCAGCTAGGAAAGCTTTTATTGGTAAATGGAAGAGATTTGTCCTTAGATATTGTACTACAAACTAGGGCATATACAGGCTTGTTGTACCACTGGTTTTGCAGTATTGGTATGAGATGTCCTTTGGTCTATCGTACTCCACTATCAAAGTTTATCATTTGGCCATTTCGGCATGTCTGCCCATAGGTGATCCTCTTCTAAGTCAATAACCAAGCTGTTCTTGAAAGGGTTATTTAATTTAAGACCACCTAGGCAACAGGTGGCACCCACTTGGGATCTTAACTCAGCTAAAAGGTCATCTCTGTGTCCTTTTGAGCCAGCTCATTTGGTTGGTTTACAGTTAATTATTTGAAAGACCTTTTTACTTATTGCTGTGAAATGTTCAAGAAGAATGTCAATATTGCAAGCTCTTATGGTGGATCAGCCCTGTTTGGAATTTTTAGCTCTACAGTGGTTTCAGAATTTCAAGCCATCAGTCTCTCTCCAGTCCTTCCGGAGAATAAAAACCAAGGAGAAAAGATTATTCATACTCTGAATGACCATCGACAACTTTGGTATTATCCTGGCTGAACTAAATTCGTAAGGAAGGCTGAACAGCTGTTTATTTCCTATTACGGGAAGAAAAAAAAAGAGCAACTTGTGTCTAAACAGATTATTTCCAGATGGCTGTCACTTGCTATTTCTTTTTGCTGTAGTAATGTACTTCCAGGCAGAGTCGAGCTTCATTGTACCAGGGCCTTGGCTACTTTGATGGTGTATTGGAAGGGGGTAGACTGCGGAATGAATCTAGAGACAAGGGCTGGTTCATCATAGAAAGTTACTAGGCTGTTGGCCCTGAGGCCTTTATAAGCCTAGCCAACAGTTTAGACAAATCAGCACCCGATGCCCCTGTCCAGTAGGGACATGGGTGGAATCCCAGGGATGTAGTTTCTATTTCTCATCCAGATGTTCTTCGTGTTTCACTGTTGCAGTCATTACATTTGGGTTATCTGCTTGTAGGCAGCCCTCAGCCGGCCTGATTATCAAAATCTTGGGTCCTGCATCGGTTGCTGTCTCTTCTTCCATGACGTCAGATAGTCAGGGGTATAAAGCATGCAGCCGACACCATTACATCAGTCTTTCTTGCCGTGCGGTGCCCGAAGCAGAAGCAATTTGCAAGTGTCGGTCGGCCACCTCCTGAAATTTTCATTTTCGGGTTTCAGAACTGAAGTCTTCAAAAAAGCTAAGTACCCCATTGGGAATCCTTTTTCTTGCTCTAAACCGATGTCAGTAAAAGTTAACAATTGTATTACTTGTGGAAAGCAAGTAACTCCTAAAGATTTTTATTCGTACTGCATTCCTTGCTTAGGCCCAGACCACGATGTCCTTCGCTGTCAGTTTTGTGCATTATTCAGTCCTCGTACTATTCGTTGTCGGTTCATTTTCGCATCTAACTATTTCGGTACACTGTTTAATTATCCAAAAATGGCTTCGGTAAGCCATCCGACTACCGACATTCCGAAAAAATGTAAAGATAAAAACAGAGACAGACCGCAATAGGTCCAAAGCTGCCAACAGCGCTTCCGTTAAGCTAGTCACCAGTTTGCCGGTACTCAGTGAGGTGCTTTCGCAGCCCCTGATGCCCGCTACTTCAGATTCGCAGGCCTCTACTGAGACTCATTCGGGGTATGCCGCAAGATGCTTCTTCGACTATGGAACCTGCGGATGTCTCTACCTTGGATGTGTCCGGAGCCGCTGTGCAGGCACCAGCTTCTGAGGGTGTATTCAGGCCTACTGACTTGCATCTCAAACCGATGCCATCTTCTTCAAGGCCTAAAGCTCGATTCACGCCTAGAAAACAGATGTCCAAACCTCATGGTCAGGCCTGTATTCCTAAAAAAAACAAATAAGAATGGCTGAAGACCTTATTATTCTAATTAGGGGAAGCTACCCTTCTCCTTCTAAGAGACCTAGAACTGATTTTCCTTCTGATAAGGATTCTGAAATCTCTGATGTTCATCGTGCATACAGCTGCAGTCATAACAGATGGGCTATCCTGCCGTCAGGCGGGTCCTCGGTCGGCCGAATTCCAAAGTCTAGGTCCGGCGTCGGTTGTCGTTGCTTCTTCCCTGACGTCAGTGCGGCAGGGGTATAAAAGAGGCAGCCAACGCCATTTTCTTCAGTCTTTCTTGCCGCGCGGTGCCCGAAGTAGAATCAGTTCGCAAGTGCCGGTCGGCCAGCTCCTGAGATTTTCGAAAGTATTTCAGCCGAAGTCTTCTTTAAAGCTAAGTACCCCGTTGGGGAAACTTTTCTTGCCTCAGACCGATGTCAGACAAAGTTAATAATTGCATTTCATGTGGGAAGCAAATACCGCACAAGGATTTCCACTCTTTCTGTATACCTTGCTTAGGCCCAGACCATGATGTCTCGGCCTTCCGTTTTTGTGCTAGATTCAACAAGCGCACTATTAAGCGTCGGGCGGAGTTCGCCCTTCACTGTTTTGGCAAAAATGTTAATTATATTATGTCGTCGGATACTCCGACTCCAGTTTTGAGCAAAAAACGCAAAGATAAGGACCGACATACGTGGTCCGCACCTCTTACTGAAACCGCGCTAAGGTCGACTACCGGTTCTCCGGTACTCAGCGAGGCGCCTACGCAGCCCCTGAGTACCGATGACAATGCATTACCGGTGTCTTCAGTACCCGAGGTCGCAGGCTCCTCGGCCCCCATTCCTACTACAGATACCGACACCACTCCTGGCGGGGAAACTCAGAATTTAGACAGGCCTGCCATTTCTCAAGGGGTCTTCAGGCCTTCCTCCTTCTCTATTAAAGCCTTCACTAAATCTAAAACAGCCATGAAAACCAAAAAAACAGGTTCCTCAGACCCCCTCTCAGGGCACCATGCCTAAAAAACAGATGCTTAAAATGGCTGAGGATTTGATTACTCTTATCAAGGGTTCTCAACCCCCCTATGACAAAAGGCCCAGATTAGAGGAAAACTACCCTTCCTCAGATCAAGCTTCTATTACCTTAGAACTATCTGAGGACCAGGATTATGCCTATTCTCCATTCAAAGACTCTGATGCAGAGGAGTCTACCCCCCCCCCCCCCGAGGACTTCTCTTTTGGGGAAACCCTGCATACATTGAGGGACCACTTTCACTAGGAAGGCCAAGATTACTCAGATTCCAAGAAAAGGCTCAGGGAATTTCTTCTGCTCCCCCAGCATAGGCCTCTGGCTATCCCTCCTGTTTTAGATATATTGGATGATGTGTACACAGAAGCCAGCCTTAATCCAGATTCTTTGCCTCCAGCTCCTGTTAAACCAGACCGGTATTACCGGGATCCTGATTCTCACCAGTTCCTATATAAAAGCCATACTGCTGACCCAGAAACAATTTCACAGGGTCCCAAGGGAATTAAGGCCTCTACTGCTAAAAACCCATTACCTTTAGAGAGAGATTCCAGAGCTTTAGAAGGGTGGGGGGGAAAGGTGTACACCTCGGCCACTTTAACCATGAGGGCATTAAACTGTCAGTTCCATATGTTAAAGTATCAACAGTTTTTGATATCTCAGCTGAAAAGCAAGATGACACAACCAGAACAACCAGATTTAAAAGAGTTGCAGGATTTGTTGCATGGTGCAGAGCAAGTGGGTAAACATACCTTGCAGTGTGGTTTTGATGCTTTAGAAGCCTCATGTAGAGCTGCTGTTACGGGGTCTGTTATACGTAGGCATGCTTGGCTCAAAGAGCAAACCTTACCAGATCATGTCAAAGCTAAATTATTAGATGCACCTCTTCAAAAAGATGTATTGTTTGGTGTTAAAGCTGAGGAGGTGCTAAAGAAAATGGAGGAAAAAGCGAAATCAATGCAAACAGTGAAAGATTTCATGCAGGTACAGCCTCCATGTTTCAGCAGAAACTGGCCTTCAAAAAATTGGTCCTTTCCAGCCACGGACAGACCTCAAAGGGGCAGATACAGGCTTCCAAGGGGTAGAGGGCAACCTCAAGGATCTTTCAGAGCCAGACAGTGGCAAGCACCAACCCCAAGAGGTGGAGAAGATAGATCACAGTCTTTTAGAAAACAGACACAATGACTTCCCCTACACCTGCCAAGCAAAGCTTTAATGGCAGCACCTTTGGGCGGAAAACTGACATTATTCTCAAAAAACTGGCATATTGTTACAAAAGACAAATGGATTCTGGACATTATAGACAGAAGCTACAGGTTCCACTTTCACACCCTTCCAAAAATGAGAGGCATGCCAAACCTGCCACAAAATCAAAGGGCAGAGGCACAAAAACAAATTTCAGCTCTCATGGACATGAAAGCAATTCAAGAGGTACCTGCAAAAGAACAAGGTCAAGGGTTTTATTCCAGACTATTCCTGGTACCAAGGAAAGACAAAGATTGGAGACCTATCTTAGACCTATCCATCCTAAACGCATATCTACAGGTGCCAAAATTCAAGATGCTCACATTACAGCGGCTTCTTCCCATGCTGGGCAAGGAGTCTTGGCTGGTAACATTGGACCTCAAGGAGGCATACCTGCATGTCCCTGTCAGACAAGATTGCAGAAGATACCTCAGATTTCTTGCAGGTTCAACCCATTACCGATTCTCTGCATTGCCCTTTGGCTTATCTACTGCGCCCAGAGTGTTTACGAAATGCCTGGCATCAGTAATCGCCTTCTGCAGACTACAAGGGATACAAATCTACCCATATCTGGACGACTGCCTGATCCAAGCGGACAGCAAGGGCATACTACTGCAGCACCTGGCATTTGTAATAAAACTGTTGAACTACCTGGGATACACAGTCAACAAAAAAAAATCAAAACTAATACCCTCTCAACAAATAATTTTCCTGGGTGCCAGCTTGGATACAACCACCCAGATGGCCTACCTCACGCCAGACAAGCAAGGGTAACTGTCTCAATACTTCAGAAAAATGGCAACTTACACCAGGCTAACTGCAAGGAAAGTCCTGCAGGCTCTGGGATTCATGGCATCTTGCATCCTACTAATCCCATGTGCAAGGCTGCATATGAGGAAATTTCAATGGTGCCTAAAAAACTTATGGTCTCAACACAGCCACAGCTTGGAAGCAATTATACCACTCATTCCATGCCTTCAAAAGGAATTTATGTGGTGGGCTCAAGCTTGCCAAAGAAACAAGGTCTTCCTTTCTGTGTACCTCAAGCAACTCAAACCATCACAACAGACGCCTCAGATTATGCCTGGGGAGCACACATGACAGATCAGTGCATTCAGGGGAAATGGACCCGAAAAGAAAAGCACCTTCACATCAACCGAAAGGAAATGCTAGCCGTGCAAAAGGCTATTATGACCTTCAAAGACCTTCTGCATCTAGGCCAGCTATTGATAAGGACAAGACAACACCACAGTGATGTGGTACATAAACAAACAGGGGGGAACTGATTCATACCCCCTGTGCAGGCAAGCCATGACCCTATGGAACACAGCACTGGAATTGCAAATTCAACTACTGGCACAATTCCTGCCAGGGAAGGAAAACACACTGGCAGACAACTTAAGCAGAAATATGACAGATCCACACGAATGGAAGTTGCATCCTCAAGTTTTCACAAAGATAACTCAGGCATGGGGACAGCCAGACATAGTTCTCTTTGCTACCCACAGAAATTGCCAGTTGAAAAAATTTTGTTCAAGGACCTATCATCCACAGGCCTGGAAAGTGGACGCACTTTCCTTCAATTGGGCAACATTGACAGTCTATGCCTTCCCGCCTCTTCCTCTGCTGCCCAAAGTTCTATTAAAAGCCAGAGCAGAGAGGCCGAAAATGATTCTCATTGCTCCAGACTGGCCAAGACAACACTGGTATCCGCTCCTGAAGAGCCTGACACATTCCCCACCATGGACCCTACCTCTAGTCCCTCTTCTGTTGTCCCAGCACAACTACAAAACTCTTCACAGCCATCTCAAAACTCTAAATCTAGCTGCATGGAGAATTCCTTGATTTCCCAACAGATGTTCTTCATTCCACATTGCTGCAGTCCTAACCATTGGGGTAGTCCGCTGTCCAGTCGGCCCGAATACCAAAGTATATGGCTGACGTCGGTCAAGGCGCATTAGACTGATGTCAGGACGTCAGGGTACTAATGCGCATGACCGACGCCATATCCTCAGTCTTTTTTGCCGCATGGTCCGATGCAGAAGCAGTTTTGCGAGTGCAGGTTGGCGTTCTGAAATTTTCTGAAGTCGGAGTTTCAGACCGAATCAAAGTTGGCTAAGTACCCGTTGGGAACATTTTGTTTTTTCTTGCCTCAGTATTTAACCGGATGTCAGAAAAAGTGAATAACTGTATTTCTTGTGGGAAACAGATACCTCATAGGGATTACCATACTTTGTGTATACCTTGTTTAGGGCCTGAGCACGACGTTGTTGGATGCCGCTCTTGTGCTAGATTTAACAAATGCACTATTAAGAGAAGGTTAGACTGTGCCAGGTTAGTGTTTGGGAAGCGTTGTAATTATAAAATGCCGTCGGATGCTCCGACGCCGCTTCTCAAAAGCGCAAGGACAAAACAGCGAAGCCTAGGGTTGATGAACCGCCAGTCCCGGACGTCGGTTCTTTAGAAGGCTCAGTGGAGCCAGAGGTTTTGCCAGGAGTTTCTTTGGAGTCTCAGGCAGAGACTTTACTGTTACAGGATGTGCCTTCTCAGGAGGTAGGCCAGGCTGAAGGGGCTTCTCAGGTAACTGTTCTTCCCTCTCTTCCCAAGGTAGTTAGAGCCTCTCCTTCTGTTTCCAAAACTTCTTTGAGAGGTAGGCCAAGTTTAGCTTCAGTGGGGGCTTCTCCTAGCACTTCAGGTTCTGTGCCTAAGAAACATATGCTTAAAATGGCAGAAGATTTGATTACTATGATTAGAGGTTCTATGCCCCCTCCTGATAAGAGGCCTAGGGTGGAACCTGAGTTTGAGAGTTTTGAACAGTGTTCAGAGGCTTCTGAGTCTTCTGTGGAAGACTTGCAGGAGTTTCCTCCTTATTCTGATTCTGATGTGGATGATTCCACTCCTACAGCTTCTCCTCCTGAGGATTTCTCATTTTCAGAGACTCTGCATTCCATGAGGGAGCACTTTAAATGGGAAGGCCAGGATTACTCTGATTCCAGGAAAAGGCTTAGGGAATTCTTGTTTTTACCCCAGCATAGGCCCTTAGCTATACCTCCTGTGTTGAATGTGGTGGAAGATGTTTTTGCAGAGGCTTCACTGAACCCTGATTCTTTGCCTCCTGCTCCTGTTAAACCTGATAGGTACTATAGGGTGCCTGAAGTTCATAAGTATCTTTTTAAGAGTCCTAGGGCAGACCCGGAAACTGTTTCTCAGGGACCTAAAGGTGTTAAGGACTCTGTTGTTAAAAACCCTGTTCCCACTGATAAAGAGGCAAGGGCTTTGGATAGATGGGGAAAGAAAGTGTATACTTCTTCCACTTTAGCCATGAGGGCGTTGAATTGTCAGTTTCACATGCTAAAATATCAAAATTATCTCCTTTCACAATTGAAATCTAAGGTGGATGCTTTGGCGGAAGGTATTGAGTGTAAAGAGTTGCTGGATTTAGTTCATGTGTCTGAACAAGTGGGTAAGCATTCTTTGCAATGTGGTTTTGATGCTGTACAGGCCTCCTCGAGGGTGGCTGCCACTAGTTCTGTTCTTCGCAGGCATGCCTGGTTGAGGGATCAGGATTTAGCTGAGCATGTTAAGACAAGGATTTTGGATGCTCCTTTACAGTCTGATGTGTTGTTTGGTTCGCCTGTGGAAGCAGTTTTAAAGAAAATGGAGGACAAAGCTAAGTCTATGCAAACTGTTAAAGATTTTTTGCAGGTGCAGCCACCAGTTTAGTAGAAATTGGCCTACTAAGGGATGGACATATCCTGCTTATGATTCCCAGTCTAGGGGTAGGTCTAGACGTGGTAGGGGCAGAGCTCAAGGTTCTTTTAGGCCTAGAACAGGAGTTCACCTGCTCAGACTTCTGGTGAGGGCAGGGGTCAGTCCTTTCGTAAACAGACCCAATGACCTGCCTTTTCAGCTGCCAGTAGATTCTCATCTGGCAGCTCCTTTGGGAGGAAGACTGTCTCTTTTCAAAGAAAATTGGGATTTAATTACTCAAGACAGATGGGTGTTGGATATCATTCACCACGGTTACAGGTTTTATTTCCATACATTGCCCCTTTCAAAGGCATGCCAGACGTTCCTCCTCCACAAAGGAAAGAGGCTCACAAGCAAATTTCTCTGTTACTCCAAATAGGGGCCATTCAGCCAGTCCCTGTATCAGAAAGGGGCCTAGGATTTTATTCTCGCCTGTTCCTAGTACCAAAGAAGGGGAACACGTGGAGACCAATTTTGGATTTATCTATCCTCAACACTTATCTGGACATTCCCAAGTTCAAGATGTTGACGTTACAACAGCTTTTACCTCTGCTGGGCAAAGATCACTGGATGGTAACTTTAGATCTCAAGGAAGCTTACCTTCATGTGCCTATAAGACTACGTTGCAGGAAGTATCTGCGTTTTCGAGCTGGAAATTCTCATTATCAGTTCTCTGCATTGCCCTTTGGCTTATCTACTGTGCCCAGAGTATTCACAAAGGTTCTGGCTCCAGTGATAGCTTACTTCAGGCTAAAAGGAATTCAAATCTATCCTTACTTGGACGACTGCCTGATTCTGGCTCAAGAAAAGGAAGACCTTCTACAGCATCTGGAATATGTTATAGCAGTGCTAAGATGCCTAGGGTATTCTGTGAACGAAATAAAGTCCAGTCTAGTACCCTCTCAAGACATGTGCTTTCTGGGTGTGAGACTGAATACAGCAGCCCAGATGGCCTTTTAACCCCGGACAAACAAAAGTCTATCCCTTTACTTCCATCAACTATCTCATCAGTCCGTGCTGACTGCAAGGACAGTCCTTCAAGCATTAGGGTTCATGGCATCTTGTATTCTGGTGCTTCCCAATGCCAAACTGCATATGAGGAAGCTGCAATGGTATCTCAAAATGTATGGACACAGCACTGCCAGGATTTGGACACTGTCATTCAAATAATACCTTGCCTTCAAAAAGAATTTTGTGGTGGGCTCAGGAATGTCACCTAAACAAGGGACTCTCTGTGACCCGGCCAGAGGCGAGTCAGATTTTAACGACAGATGCCTCGGACATTGCTTGGGAGCTCATCTAAATGGAAAGTGGATACAAGACAAGTGGCCTGCCAGACTACAGCATCTACATATCAACATGAAGGAGATGTTAGCAGTCCAGTTTGCATTAATGGCTTTCAAGGAGTTACTTCTTCCAGGGCAGGTGTTGATTCTAACAGACAACACAACTGTCATGTGGTACATCAACAAGCAAGGGGAACACATTCTTATCCTCTATGCAGGCAAGCAATGATTTTATGGGAGACTGCTCAGCTTGCAACTAACTCTTCAGGCAAGGTTTCTGCCGAGCACAGAACTCCTTAGCAGATGTGTTAAGCAGACAAATCATGGATCCCCACGAGTGGAAACTGGATCTTCATGTATTTCAGAAATTGACAGTGTCATGGGGAACTCCAGACATAGATCTGTTCGCTTCTCCACTAAACCACCAGCTGCCAAAGTTTTGCACAAAGGGTTTCATCACACAGCTTGGAAAGTGGATGCTCTTTCTTTCAGTTGGAAAAATCTTCATGTGTATGCCTTTCCACCTCTGCCTCTTCTTCCAAAGGTGCTCTTAAAGGTCAGACAAGACAAGCCAAGGATGATTTTAATAGCTCCAGATTGGCCTCGGCAACACTGGTACCCACTACTAAGGAGTCTGGTAAGGAAGCCTCCATGGCCTTTACCTTTGATTCCACATCTGTTATCTCAGAAGGACGGTCACCTGCTCAATGTCAAGCTTCACTCTCTTCATCTAACAGCCTGGCATATTCTGTGTTGAAACACAGCAGGTCTCTACTTCCTCAACAAGTTTTAAATGTGATTATGGAAGCTAGAAGACCTAGTACAAGGAAAGTGTACGCAGAAAAGTGGAAGAGATTTTTATTTTGGAGTACAGCAAAGAATTTGGAGATTTCTGAGCCTAATTTGAGTGTGGCTCTTCAATATCTTACTGAGTTATTGGACAAAGGTTTGTCCTTCTCTTCCATTAAGATTCATGCTGCAGCAATTTCAGCTCACTATGATTGTGACCCACCATTGTTTTCGCATCCTTTGTTCAAGCAGTTTCTTAGAGGGGCAAAGAATATAAGACCCCCACGTAGAGCTCCTACTCCTGCTTGGGATCTCAATTTTGTGTTGGAAAAACTTACTCTACAACCTTTTGAGCCTGCGGCTACTGCTGAATTGAAATACTTGTCATGTAAGACTGCTTTTCTGTTGGCTATTACTTCTGCAAGAAGGGTGTCTGAGTTGCAGGCCCTTATGGCAGTAGAGCCCTTTTTGATTTTCCATAAGGATAGGGTATCATTACGTACTAATCCTTCCTTTATGCCTAAGGTGGTTTCTAGTGTGGCGTTAAACCAAACTATTCATTTGCCTACTTTCTATGCAGATCCCCAAAATAAGGGGGAAAAGATTTTGCACACTTTAGATGTCCATAGGCAGTTGCGTTATTATTTAAGCAGGACTAAGGATTTCAGGCAGTCTCAGCAGTTGTTTGTTTCTTTTGCTTTGAGTTCTCAGGGCAAGCCTGTGTCTAAACAAACTATTTCCAAGTGGATTGGGTTTTGCATTTCATTTTGTTACTCCCATCATGGCAAAGAGATTCCAGCTGGGATTAGGCCTCATTCCACTAGGGCTACTGCCACTTCAACAGCATTTCTAAGGGGGGTGGCAACTAAGGATATTTTGGAGGCAGCTACTTGGAGTTCAGTGCATACTTTCTCTAAGCATTACCATCTTCCTCTCTACTCTAAATCTAGGGCTGGTTTTGCCACAGCTATTTTGCAAGGCATGTTGACAGCTCCTGTTTCCTTATGATTTCCCAGCCTCCCTTACCTCTGCTTTGGGATTCTACCCAATGGTTAGGACTGCAGCAATGTGGAATGAAGAACATAGTACAGTTTTGTACCTACCATAAATGTAGATGTTCGAGGATCCACATTGCTGCAGTCCAATTTACCCTCCCTCCTTCCCCTCTGTGTTTAGGGGTGGTGGCGTGTGCTAGTATATATATATATATATATATATTCTTGTGCATTTGTATATATTGTATATTTGTTTGGTGCAGGGTTTTTTGGTGTTTTGGTTTGGGCTTTGTCTTGTTAGGGTCTTCTGACATCTGGGGCAAGAAAAGACTGAGGATATGGCGTCGGTCATGCGCATTAGTACCCTGACGTCCTGACATCAGTCTAATGCGCCTTGACCGACGTCAGCCATATACTTTGGTATTCGGGCCGACTGGACAGCGGACTACCCCAATGGTTAGGACTGCAGCAATGTGGATCCTCTAACATCTACATTTATGGTAGGTACAAAACTGTACTTTTCTCCTCTCCAAGGAGGTGCAGGACGTCATCTTGGAGGCCAGAAGACCTTCTACTAGAAAGGCCTACTCTGCCAAATGGAAACAATTTTGTGCCTGGAATCAAGAAAAGGGACAGAATCCTTGGGTAATAAATATACCTCAAATTTTACAGTACCTAGCTGAGATGTTAAACAATGGACTTTCCTTCTCCTCCAAGATCCACGCTTCAGCCATTTCTGCACATTACAACACAGATCCTCCTTTATTCTCTCATCCTCTCTTAAGGCAGTTCCTCAGAGGGGCAAAGAATATAAAACCTCCAAGGAAACCACTAGTCCCTGCTTGGGACCTCAACTTCGTATTGGAAAAGCTGACCCTTCCTCCCTTCGAGCCAGCTTCTTCAACAGAGTTACAGTACTTGTCATGGAAAACAGCCTTTCTTCAGGCTATCACCTCAGTACGCAGGGTTTCGGAGCTACAGGCCCTCATGGCTGTGTAGCCATTCATTATTTTCCATCAGGACAGTTTCCTTACGAACCAACCCTACCTTTATGCCAAAGGTAGTATCCAGTGTAGCTTTGAATCAGACTATCCACAAAACAAAGGAGAAAAACTACTACATTCCTTGGACATTCACAGGCAACTTCATTACTATTTGGACAGAACAAAGCCATTCAGGAAATCTGAGCAACTCTGTGTCCTATGCTGCAGGTGCTCAAGGAAAGGCTATTTCCAAACAGATAATTTCAAAATGGATAGCCCACTGCATACGCTTTTGTTACTCATTTCATGGAAAAACTGTGCCTGCATGCATCAGATCCCACTCCACCAGAGCCACAGCTACCTCTGCAGCCTTCCTCAGGGGGGTCCCTACCAAGGACATTTTGGAAGCAGCCACCTGGAGTTCAGTGCACACTTTCTCCAAGCACTGTCACCTCCCACTATAATCATAATCTAGAGAGGGCTTTGCCACAGCAGTCCTGCAGGGCATCCTAGCTCCTCCTAGTTCCACTTAGTGCCTACCACCCTTACTTAGCTTTGGGATTCTACCCATCTGTTATGACTGCAGCTTGTATGCACGATGAACATAGTACAGTTTTGTACCTACCATAAATGTAGATGTTCGAGTGCTCATAGAGCTGCAGTCCAGGTTTCCCTCCCTCCATCCCCTCTTAGGACAGGCTTATGACAAACACTTTTCATGTAACCTTTTTGAGGTATTCTTTTATGGTGTACTTGCTTGCAACTACTGTTTTTGATTTATCAACATTGCATCTTTGCATAACATTATGTTTGCCTTCCTTCTGGGGGCACCTGACATCTGGGGCAAGAAAAACTGAAGAAAATGGCGTCGGCTGCCTCTTTTATATCCCTGCCTCACTGACGTCAGGGAAGAAGCGACGACAACCGACGCCGGACCTAGACTTTGGAATTCGGCCGACCGAGGACCCGCCTGACAGCAGGATAACCCATCTGTTATGACTGCAGCTGTATGAGCACTCGAACATCTACATTTATGGTAGGTACAAAACTGTACTTTTCTTCTGATGACCAGGATTTTCCCTCATCTACCTATGAGGATTCTGATGCAGAGGACTCCATTCCCTCTGCTTCCCCTCCAGAAGATTTCTCTTTTGGTGAAACTTTGCTCACTCTTGGGGAACATTTCAGCTGGGAAAGCCAGGATTACTCTGACTCCAAAAAGAGGCTTAGGGAATTCTTACTCCTGCCTCAACACAGGCCTTTAGCTAGCCCCCCTGTACTGGGCATTATAGATGATGCCTTCTTGGAATCTAGTTTGGCCCCACACACCTTACGTCTGGCTCTCAGGAAACCTGACGATCTGACGATTAGAGTACCTGATTCTCACAAGTTCCTCTTTAAAAATCCTACTGTGGACCCAGCGAACACTTCACATGGACCCAAAGCATTAAGGCTACTACTGCCAAATACCCTGTCCTCTCTTATAGAGATTCCAGGGCCCTGGACAGAAAGAGTGAGAAGGTATGCACTTCTGCTGCTCTGGCCATTAGGGCCTTAAACTGCCAGTTTCATATGTTAAAGTATCAGCAGCATATTATTGGATTACTTAAACAGAAATTGATGTTGATTTCTGACTGTGCTGAAAATAAAGAATTACAGGATTTAATGCATTCTGCTGAACAAGTTGGTAAACATAGTTTGCAATGTGGTTTTGACACCTTAGAAGCATCTTGTAGGGCTTCTTGTTACTGGGTCTGTTCATAGAAGGCATGCTTGGCTTAAGGAGCAAACTCTGCCAGATCATGTTAAAGCCAAATTACTGGATGCTGCCTGAAACCAAGATCGCCTGTTTGGCAGCAAAGCAGAAGTTGTTCTTAAAAAGATGGAGGAAAAAGCTAAATCTATGCAAACTGTTAAATATTCCTGCAAGTACAGCCTACCAGATTCAGTAGGCATTGGCCTTCTAAGATTTGGTTCTTTCCTGTCTCTTCCAGGCCTTCTCAGTCCAAATCCAGGAACAGCAGACCACCTAGGCCACAGTCTCAAGGTACTCACAGGCCTAAGCAGTGGGGGCTCCCACTTCCAAAGCTGGAAGTAGTAAGACACCCCCCTATGGTAAACTGTCACAATGACTTAACCTTAAACTTTCCAAGCCCTGCTCAACTGACCGCACCTTTAGGGGGAAAGATCGCCCTGCATGCAAAAAACTGGGAACTCGTTACCCAAGGCAAATGGGTTTTAAATATAGTTTCCCAAGGATCTAGATTCCACTTCCACACATTACCAACCCCATAAGGTTGGCCAGACCTACCCCCAAATCAGTTGGCAGACGCTCAACAGCAGGTTCTCTCTCTTCTAAGTTTCAGGGCTATTGAACCTGTCCCAGCAGTAGAAAGGGGACAAGGTTTTTACTCCAGACTTTTCCTGGTACCCAGAAAAGACATTTCCTGGCAGCCTATCTTGGACCTATCTATCCTAAACACATTTTTGGTAATTCCAAAATTCAAAATGCTAACTCTCTATCAGCTACTTCCCATGCTGGGCAAAAATGCCTGGTTGGCAACATTGGATTTAAAGGAAGCTTACTTGCACATCCCAATAAGGGATTCTTGCAGAAAATAACTACGCTTTAGAGCGGGCTTCATGCACTATCAGTTCTCTGCACTGCCCTTTGGCTTATCTACTGTGCCCAGGGTATTCACAAAATGCCTAGCTCCAGTCATTGCATTTTGCAGGCAAAGAAATATTCAAATATACCCATACCTGGACGATTGTCTAATTCAGGCGGAAAGCCAGGACATACTATTAAATCATCTGGCATTTGTAAAGAAACTGCTAACCTTACTGGGGTACACCATAAACGAAAAGAAATATCATCTAGTACCTGCCAACAAATTGTATTCCTGGGAGCAAGCTTGAGCACAACTTCCCAGATGGCCTACCCCACGCCAGAGAAACAAGATGATGTCCTTCAAGGATGCATCTGCAGTCCTAACAAATGGGTTGTCCTGTCGTCAGGCAGCCCTTCGGTCGGCCGGATTCCAAAGTCTGGGTCTGGCCTCAGCTGGTGTCGCACTTCACCCGACGTCATCTCTCCTGGTCTTCGGGTATAAAGGCATCAGCCGACGCCATTTTCCCCAGTCTTTCTTGCCGCGTGGCGCCCGAAGCAGAAGCTGTTCGCAAGTGCCGGTCGGTCAGATCCAGAGATTACTACTACCGAATATTACTTCGAAGACTTCTAAAAAGCTAAGTACCCCGTTGGGGACTCTTTCTTGCCTCAGCCGATGTTAGAAAAAGTAAATAACTGTTTAACTTGTGGGAAACAAATACCTCATAAAGATTTCCACTCGTACTGCTTACCTTGTTTAGGCCTAGACCACGACGTAGCAGCCTGTTTAGCCTGTGCTTCCTTCAACCGACGAACGCTTAGGCGTCGGTCGGAGTTTGCTGAACAGTTTTTCGGCTCAGATTTTGCGTACATTATGCCATCGGATCCTCCGACTACTCAAATTGTTAAAAAACGCAAAGAAAAAGACCGACACTCGCGGTCCGCGGTTTCGGCCGAAACCACGGTTAAGCAAACATGAGTGTCTCGGTTTCGGCGAAACCGAGCAAGCGGGTCAATCTTCAGCGAATCCATGACTACTACCGAGGCTCCTGCTACCCTAGTTGAATCGGCCTCTGAAGTTTTGCCTACTAATGTGGTTCCTATTGAATTATCAGACACCATCCCTTTGGATGTCTCTACCCCAGCACGTGGTGCTGCTAGGCCTCCTGCAGCCATGTCTATTAAGGCCTTTGCCAGGGCTAAAGCAGCCAAAACTGCTAAATCAGTGCCTGTTAAGCCCCCTCACACAGGCCCAGTTCCAGTTCACAAATGCTTACTCTGGCAGAGGATCTCATCTCTTTAATTAGGGGATCCCAATCTCACCCAGACAGGGCCTCTCAGCCTCCAGAAAAGAGACCTAGAGCAGAGCCCCCAGAGCCAGTGTCCTCAGATGATTCTTCGGATGACTCAGACATTACAGACCATCCAGAGGCTCCTTTTTCTACTTATGAAGATTCCGATGCTGAAGAATCTATTCCATCTGCCTCTCCACCAGAGGAATTTTCCTTTGGGGAAACCTTACATGCCATGAGAGAACAATTCCAATGGCAGGGACAAGATTTTTCAGATTCAAGAAAAAGGCTTAGGACCTTTCTACACTTACCACAACATAGGCCCTTAGCTATACCTCCAGTTCTGCCTGTTGTGGATGATGCATTTAATGATGTTTGCACTGCTCCTGATACTTTACCTCCAGCCCCTGCCAAACCAGATAGGTTTTACAGGGTACCAGACACTCATCACCACCTATACAAGGCCCCACTTGCAGATCCCGAGACTATCTCCCAGGGGCCTAAGGCAGTAGCTTCGACCTCAGCAAAAAACCCTCTCCCTTCTGAAAGGGAATCCAGGTCCTTAGAGATGGGGGAAAAAGTTTACACCTCTGCTACTCTCTCAGCTAGAGCTTTGAACTGTCAGTTTCATATGATCCAATACCAAGAGTTTATGCTTGATCAGTTAACTAAGAAACTGTCCTCTGATGACTCCTTAGATAAGAAATATGTTTTAGAAATGGTGAATAACATTCAGCAGGTTAGTAACCATTCTTTAAAATGTGGCTATGATGCACTGGAGGCTTCATTTAGATCAGCCATGACTGGCACAGTTATAAGAAGGCATGCATGGTTGAAAGAACAGGTCTTGGCGGATCATGTTAAAGCAAAGCTGTTAGATGCTCCTATGGATAAGGCCAGTCTATTTGGTACTCCTGCTCAGCAAGTAATGCAGAAAATGGAAGAGAAGGCAAAATCTGTACAAACAGTTAAGGATTTCTTACAGGTTCAGCCCCCAAGGTTTAGCAGGAACTGGCCTTCCAAAAATTGGTCCTTTCCAGACTCCTCAAAATCTCAGAGAGGCAGGAATAGACGTTCCAGAGGCAGAAATCAATCCAGAGGAGGTGCCTACAGAGGACGCCAGTGGCAAGGCAATAACCAGCGAGGCACAGACACAACCACTGCCACTGCAACAGGACAATCACAGTGACTTGGCTCTGACACCGCCTACCAGGGAACAAATAGCAGCACCTTTAGGCGGAAAGTTAGCCTTATTTTAAAAAAATTGGCACTATATCACAAAAGACAAGTGGATTTTGCAGACCATAGTCCAAGGCTACAGGTATCACTTCCACACCTTATCAGTAAAAAGAGGAATGCCAAACCTACCTCCAAATCAAAAAACAGAAGCTCTAAAGCAGATAGCTCAATTAACAAAGATGAGAGCTGTGGAAAGAGTACCACTAACAGAACAGGGCAAAGGATTCTACTCCAGACTCTTCCTAGTACCAAGAAAAGAGAAAAGTTGGAGACCTATTCTCGACCTGTCCGTCTTAAACACATTCATCATTGTCCCAAAATTCAAAATGCTGACCCTACAGCAACTTCTTCCCATGCTGGGCAAGGAGTGTTGGCTGGTAACTCTAGATCTCAAGGAGGCATACCTGCACGTCCCCATACGACCAAATTGCAGAAGATACCTCAGATTTCTTGCAGGATCAGAGCATTATCAATTCTCAGCATTGCCCTTTGGCTTATCTACTGCCCAGAGTATTCACAAAATGCCTGGCATCAGTAATCGCTCATTGCAGGCTACAGGGAATCCAAATTTATCCATACCTGGACGACTGCCTGATACAAGCGGACAACAAAAGCAAGCTGACAAAAGACTTACAAAGAGTCATTTGCTTACTACAAGCCCTGGGATACACAGTCAATTTAAAAAAGTCAAGACTGATACCATCCCAAACAAGAACATTCTTGGGTGCGGAATTGGACACAGTAAAACAGATGGCATTCCTAACTGCAGAAAAACAAGAACAACTCCCTCTTTATTTCTTGGCATTAACAAAGCAGAACAAACTAACAGCAAGAAAAGTACTGCAGGCCTTGGGCTTCATGGCATCATGCATAATCCTGATCCCCCATGCCAGACTGCATATGAGAAAGCTACAGTGGTACCTAAAGAATTTATGGTCTCGACACAGGCACAGCTTAGAAACCGAAATCCCACTAATCCCATGCCTGAAACAAGAGTTCCTATGGTGGGCTCAAGCATGCCAGTCAAACCCAGGCTTGCCCTTCCGCAACTTTCAAGCAAGCCAAACCATCACAACGGACGCCTCAGACCTAGGCTGGGGGGCACACATGCTGGACAAATGCATACAAGGATTATGGACTCCAGACCAGCTGCACCTGCACATAAATCAAAAAGAAATGCTGACAGTAAAACTAGCAATCCAGAATTTCAGACCATTCCTCAAAGAAGGCCATTTAATGATAAGGACAGACAACACCACAGTCATGTGGTACATCAACAAACAGGGAGGCACTCATTCATACCCCTATGCAGAATGACTCTGGACCTTTGGAATATGGCTCTGAGCTACAACATCCAGTTACAGGCAATATTTGTACCGGGAAAAGAAAACATCCTAGCAGACATGTTAAGCAGAACTACCTCGGATGCTCACGAATGGATGCTACACCCGGACATCTTCAAGGCCATCACAAAGAAATGGGGAATGCCACAAATAGACCTATTCGCATCCCCACTCAATCACCAGCTCAAGAAATTCTGCACAAGGACATACCACCCACTTGCATGGAGGGTGGACTCTCTATCCTTCAGTTGGAAAGGCCTGACAGCATATGCATTTCCACCTCTTCCTTTGATGCACAAGGTACTACTGAAAATCAAAGAGGAACGTCCAAGGATAATTCTGATAGCTCCAAATTGGCCAAGACAACACTGGTATCCATTGCTGAGGAGCATGTCTCGGGGAGAACGTGGACACTACCCTGATGCCTTTGATGTTAACTCAGAACAACTACAACATCATGCATCCAAACCTAAAAACTCTGCAACTGACTGCCTGGAACATCACATAACAGCAACTAACCCAGATTTATCCCAAAGGGTTAAAGACATTATCCTTGAAGCCCGCAGACCTTCAACAAGAAGGAACTATGCAGGAAAATGGAAAAGGTTTGTCATTTGGAGTACTGAAAGAGGAAAATATGTGTCAAAGATAGATATTGCTAACATCCTGGAGTACTTGGCAGAGCTTCTCCATACAGGCCTGTCCTATTCCTCCATCAAGATACATGCATCAGCTATTTCTGCAGAATACAGCTTCGATCCCCCTGTCTTCTCACATCCTCTACTCAGGCAGTTCCTCAGAGGAATCAAGAATGTAAAACCACCTAGGAAACCACCATTACCAGCATGGGACTTGAACTTTGTGCTAGAAAAATTGACACTCCCTCCATTTGAACCAGCAGCAACAGCAGATCTTCAACACCTATCATGGAAAACTGCTTTCCTACTGGCAATTACTTCAGCAAGAAGGGTTTCGGAACTACAGACCTTAATGGCAGTACAACCCTTCCTAATCTTCCATCAAGATAGTGTCCATGAGAACTAATCCTACATTTATGCCTAAGGTGGTATCCAGAGTGACTCTAAACCAGGCAATCCACCTACCTACCTTCTTTCCCAATCCACAGAACAGGGGGGAAAGACTGCTGCATACCTTGGATGTACATAGACAGTTACGCTACTACCTGGACAGAACCAAAGGTAACAGAAAACTGACCAGCTTTTAGTAGCCTAAGCAACAGGAAGGGAAGGAAAAGCAATTTCCAAACAGACAATCTCCAAATGGATAGGAAATTGCATAAGATTCTGTTACTCCTACCATGGAAAGCAAATTCCACAGAACATAAGACCTCACTCTACAAGGGCTACAGCCACTACCACAGCTTTCTTACGAGGAGTGGCTACCAAGGACATTATTGAGGCGGCTACTTGGACCTCCGTGCATACATTTGCCAAGCATTACAACTTACCTCTATACTCTAGATCCCGAGCAGGGTTTGCCACTGCTGTCTTGCAAGGGATCCTAACTACACCATAATTCTTCTTCCTCCTCCCCTAGTTTGGCTATGGTATTCTACCCATTTGTTAGGACTGCAGATGCATCCTTGAAGGACATAGTACAGTTTTGTACCTACCATAAATGTAGATGTCCGAACAGGATAGCATCTGCAGTCAGGATTACCCACCCTCCTTCCCCTCTGTGGTACTCCTAGGGTATTTACCCTCCTAATAGCTAGCTAGGGGGGATCTCTTATGGTGTATTTGTTTGTATATATGTACATACATGCTTATGTTTTGTGTTTGCCTACTATTTTTTTTTGGAAACATTGGCATTTATCCAAAATTTAGTTTTCCAAGAGGGCAACTGGCATCTGGGGCAAGAAACACTGAGGAAAATGGCGTCGGCTGATGCCTTTATACCCGAAGACCAGGAGAGATGACGGGTGAAGTGCGACACCAGCCGAGGCCAGACCCAGACTTTGGAATCCGGCCGACCGAAGGGCTGCCTGACGACAGGACAACCCATTTGTTAGGACTGCAGATGCTATCCTGTTCGGACATCTACATTTATGGTAGGTACAAAACTGTACTTTCTTCGTGTTTCACTGTTGCAGTCATTACATTTGGGTAATCTGCTGGCAGGTTGCCCTCGGTCGGCCTGAATATCAAAGTCTTGGGTCCTGCGTCGGTTGCTGTCTCCTCTTCAATGATGTCAGGTCGTCAGTGGTATAAAATATGCAGCCAACACCATTTTATTTAGTCTTTCTTGCCTTGTGGTGCCTGAAGCAGAAGCAGTTCGCAAGTGCCAGTCAACCGACACCTGAAATTTTCGCATTCGAGTTTCAGAATCGAAGTCTTCAGTTAAAGCTAAGTACCCCGTTTGGGAAACTTTTTCTTGCTCCTTACCGATGTCAGTAAAAGTTAATAATTGCATTACTTGTGGGAAGCAAATACCTCATAAGGATTTTCATTTGTACTGTATTCCTTGCCTAGGCCCAGATAATAACCTGCCTTGCTATCAGTTTTGTGCTAGATTTAGCCAACGCACTATTAAGCATCTGTATAATTTTGCTTCAAAATATTTTGGATCCAGATTTAATTACCCTGAAATGTCGTCGGATAGCAGTCAGACTACCGAAGTTCACAAAAACTGCAAAGAAAGAGAGACAGACCGTCTAGGTCCAAAACCGACGAAGTTTCTCCTAAGCCAGTCGCTGATACTCAGTGAGGCGCTTTCGCAGCCCCTGATACCCGCTACTTTTGAGTCGCAGGCCTCTACCGAGACCCATGCAGTGTCCAGTATGCCGCGAGATTCTGAGTATTGTACCCGCGGATGTCTCTCCCTTGGATGGGTCCGGAGCCGCTGAGCAGGCACCGGCTTCTGAGGGTGTCTTCAGGCCTCAACATTTCTAAATAAAACCGATGCCAGCTTCAAAGACAAAAACAACTTCTAAGTCTAAAAAAACGACGCATGAGCCACGTGCTCAGGCCTCTATGCCTAAAAAACAGATGATCAAAATGGCTGAAGACTTAATTACCTTGATCAGGGGTTCCCAACCCCCCCCCCCCCCAAGCTAAGAGGCCTAGGCAAGGCACTGATTATGAATCTTCAGATCAGGTTTCTATTTCTTCTGATTCCTCTTATGATCAGGAATTTTCTATACCTCCCTATGAGGATTCAGATGCAGAGGAATCCATCCCATCTGCATCTCCTACTGAGGATTATTCTTTTGGAGAAACCCTGAATACTTTAAGGAAACACTTTCATTGGGAGAGTCAGGATTACTCTGAATCAAAAAAGAGACTAAGGGATTTTCTTCTTCCTCAGCATAGGCCTTTGGCTATACCTCCTGTATTAGACATTGTTGATGATGTGTTTTCGGAATCAAGCATGGCTCCTGATTCCCTACCTCTGGCTCCTAGACCCAGCTAACTGCAAGGAAAATACTGCAAGCTCTGGAGTTCATGGCCTCTTGCATTCTACTAATTCCATATGCAAGACTGCATATGAGGAAACTGCAATAGTATCTAAAAAGCCTATGGTGTCAACGTTCTCAGGACCTGTAATCAGTGATTCCTATTATTTCTTGTATAAAGACAGAATTTCTTTGGTGGGCAGAGGCCTGCTACTTCAAGAAGGGACTGCCATTCTCTCTACCCCCTGCCGCCCAAACCCTAACAACAGACGCATCAGACTATGCATGGGGGGCTCACTTAGCAGGGCAGTGCATTCAGGGCAAATAGAACCAGAGTCAGATGCACCTACATATCAATCAAAAAGAAATGTTAGCTGTACAGAACGCTCTGACAGCCTTCAAGGACCTCATCCTTCCAGGACAATTATTGGTAAAAACAGACAGCACCACTGTTATGTGGTACAGGGGGAACCCACACATACCCCCTCTGCAGACTAGCCATGGCTCTTTGGAACATAGCCTTGAGCTACCAAGTTTACCTACAGGCTCAGTTCCTGCCAGGCAAGCTAAACTCACTGGCAGACGACCTAAGCAGAAATATCATGGATCCACATGAGTGGAAACTGGAACCAAAGATATTCAACATGTTGAGAAACAAATGGGGGAGCCCAGAGATGGACCTGTTTGCCTCCCCTCAGAACTATCAATTGTACAAATTCTGCACAAGGACTCCCTACAGATAAGCTTGGAAAGTGGATAACCCCGTATTTCACCTGGCCTTTCCCCCTCTGCCTCTTCTCTCCAAAGTTCTACTAAAGATCAAACAGGACAAACCAAGGACAATACTCATTGCACCAGACTGGCTACGCCAACACTGGTAACCCCCTCTTGTGCAGTGTGTCACTGCTGGAATGATGGCACCCACTTTACCACATATTCTTCAATATTTAACAGAGATGCTTCACAAGGACCTTTTCCTTCCCTTCTGTTAAAATTCATGCCTCTGCTGTTTCAGCACATTGTAATATGGAGCCATCCCTCTTCTCTCATCCCCTGCTGAAGCAATTCCTCAGAGGGGCCAAAAATTTAAGACCACCCAGGAGAGCCCCTACTCCAGCCTGGGACCTTAACTTAGTATTGGAAAAGCTCACTCTACCTCCCTTTGAGCCAGCTGCAACTGCAGATTTGAAATTCCTTTCTTGGAAAACGGCCTTCCTTCTAGCCATCACTTCAGCAAGAAGAGTGTCTGAATTACAGGCCCTCATGGCAGTGGAGCCTTTCATTATCTTCCATGCAGACAGGGTGTCCCTCAGAACCCATCTGTCCTTTATGCCAAAGGTGGTATCCAGTGTGGCCCTTAATTGGTCCATTCATTTGCCAACCTTCTTTTCTAATCCACAGAACAAAGGAGAACGAATACTGCACTCTTTGGACATGCACAGACAACTTAGATTTTATTTGGACAGGACTAAACCTCTCAAAAACTGAACAGCTGCTAGTTGCCTTCGCTGCAGGGGCAGAGGGGAAGGCCATTTCAAAGCAAACCATTTCCTAGTCGGACTTTCCCGGTCAACAAATGTTAAATAAAAATAAAAATTTCTAAATGGATAGGCCATTGCATTCATTTCTGCTATAAGCACCATGGAAAACCTACCCCACAGGATAAGATCACATTCCACCAGGGCTGCATCTACTTCAGCAGCCTTTCTCAGAGGTGTTCCTACCAGAGACATCCTAGAAGCTGCTACTTGGAGTTCTGTTCATACCTTCACCAAACATTACCACTTGCATATTTTCTCTAAATCCAGAGATGGTTTTGCCACTGCAGTCTTGCACCGCCTAATAGCTGGTCCCAATGCTCTCTAATTGCCTCCTCTCTTCCTTAGCTTTGGGAATCTACCCAAATGTAATGACTGCAACAGTGAAACACGAAGAACATAGTACAGTTGTGTACACGTACCATAAATATAGATATTTGAGTGTATTCACTGTTGCAGTCCTGGTTACCCTCTCTTCAGCTCCCTGACTTCTATTTGCTATACCTCTCTTCTTGTTTACTGTATTTAAGCTTTCTGGTATATTTGCTTATAGTTGGAGGTGTAACCTTGTATATAATTGCTTCCCATTATGGGGGCACCTGATATCTGGGGCAAGAAAAACTGATGTAATGGCATCGACTGCATGCTTTATACCCCTGACGTCATGGAAGAAGAGACAGCAACCGACGCAGGACCCGAGCCATTGATAATCAGGCCAGCTGAGGGTTACCTGCAAGCAAATAACCCAAATGTAATGACTGCAACAGTGAATACACTCAAACATCTACATTTATGGTAAGTGTACACAACTGTACTTTATCCAGGTTGCGCTTAAAAGGGTGCGAAGAGGTTCTCTGCTTGATGTGGATAGCTACCTGGCTGACTGGTAGTAAACATCTAGTCAGAATAGGGGAAGCCACCTCAAGCAGTAGACCCATATTGAGTAGCGTACCCCAGGGTTTGGTCTTGGGGCTTCTGTTATTTGGGAAATACTTTTGTGAGGTGCAGGCCATAACCAGTGAGCTATGGCTGACCAAGCTTGCAGATGACTGCAAGCTGGGTGCTGTCCTCAATTCCCCTTGTGATGTGGACATCCTCCAAGAGGGTCTCACCCAAACAAGTGACTGGTGCCAGAAACATGGCCTCAAGCTAAATACAAAAAAAGTGTATAATCCCCTATGAGGAGAGTGATGTCCCCACAGTGTCACATTAGTAATGTTCTAAGCACGTAGTCAGTCGTGAGGGATTTGGGGACTCAGATTGATACCAGCCTGACTTTTGGCCATCATGTTGCTTCCATTGTATGGAAAGCTTTCTTACATGGTCCACCTCATAAGAAAGGGCATCTCATCCAGGGACAAGGAGGTCATAACATCCCTGTATTCTTCCCTTATAAGGCCCATTATTGACTACAAAGCCCCATTCAGCATGTAGCTTGCAAAGCACATGCAGCAGCTGGAGAGACCACAGAGGTTCCTCACCAGGATAAATTCAAGGCCTCAAACATTTACCATACACCGATGAGCCAAAAGCCCTATCCGTCTGCTCAGTTTCATACAGCCTCCTCAGAGGTGACCTCTGTCTGCATTCAAGGTGATCTTGGACCCCACCTTGATGAACTGCTGCATATCTGCAAGTCAAGCTCCACTCGAGTAAACCGCATGCGCTGCCTCAGCTTGGTTTGTGACAGCAATAGGACCTATTGGAGGGGCAGATGTGTCCCAGAGACTCCTCTATCTGTGGAATAGACTCCCTCTCATCTGTACCTACATTTATAAAGCCGCATAAATAGATGTTCTTCGTGTTTCACTGCTGCAGTCATTACTTTTGGGTAATCTGCTGGCAGGTTGCCCTCAGTCGGCTTGATTAACAAAGTCTTGGGTCCTGTGTCGTTTGCTGTCCCTTCTTCCATAACATCAGGTCATCAGGGGTATAAAACATGCAGCCGACGCCATTACATCAGTCTTTCTTGCCACGCGGTGCCCAAAGAAGAAGCAGTTCGCAAGTACTGGTCAGCCGACTACTGAAATTTTCGTTTTCGAGTTTCAGAACCAAAGTCTTAAACTAAAAGCTAAGTACCTCGTTGAGGAAACTTTTTCTTGTTCCTTACCGATGTCAGTAAAAGTTAATAATTGCATTACTTGTGGGAAGCAAATACCTCATAAGGATTTTCATTTGTATGGTATTCCTTGCCTAGGCCCTGACCACAACGTACCTTGCTGTCGGTTTTGTGCTAAATTTAATCAATGCACTATTAAACATAGGTACATTTTTGCTTCTAAATATTTTGGCTCACGCTTTAATTATCCAGAAATGTCATTGGTTAGCTATCAGACTACTGGAATTCCTAAAAAACGCAAAGAAAAAGACAGAGACAGGCCGTCTAGGTCCAAAACTGATGACAACGCTTCTAAGCCAGTCGCAAGTTCGCCGGTACTCAGTGAGGCGCATTCGCAGCCCCTGATACCCGCTACGTCTGATTCACAGGCCTCTACTGAAATCCATTTGAAGTCCGGTAAACCTATGACTAAAAAAACCGACGCCTGGGCCACATGTGCAGGCCCCTATGCCTAAAAACAAATTAAATCTTCAGCCATTTTGATAATTACTCTGATCAAGGGTAGCCAACCCCCCCCCCCCCTTCTAAGAGGCCTAGGCAAGACACACTGATTATGAATCTTCTGAACAGGATTCTATTTCTTCTGACTCTTCTAATGAACAGGATTTGTCTATATCTACTTATGAGGACTCTGATGCAGAAGATTCCATTCCTTCTGCTTCTCCCCCTGAGGATTTTTCTTTTGGGGAAACTTTACATACCTTAAGGGAACATTTCCACTGGGAAAGTCAGGATTTCTCTGAATCTAAAAAGAGGCTTGGGGATTTTCTTCTTCTACCTCAGCATAGGTCTTTGGTTATACCTCCTGTTCTAGACATTGTTGATGATGTTTTTTCAGAATCTAGTATGGCTCCTGATTGTCTGCCTCCGGCTCCTTGTAAACCAGACAGATACTACAGAGTTCCTGACTCCCACAAATTCCTTTTCAAAAATCCTAGTGCAGATCCTGAAACCATTTCTCAGGGTCCCAAGGGCATTAAGGCTTCTATTGCTAAAAATCCTACCCCTTCTGATAGAGATTCCAGGGCGCTGTATAGATGGGGTAACAAGGTTTACACTTCTACAACCCTGGCAATCAGGGCTTTAAACTGTCAATTTCATATGCTTAAATATCAACAGCATATCATGGGACTGCTTAAACAGAAACTTATGTTAATTTCTGACTGTGTGGAAGATAAAGGTTTACAGGATCTATTGCATTCAGCTGAACAAGTTGGAAAATATACTTTGCAATGTGGTTTTGATTCTTTGGAGGCCTCTTGCAGGGCTGCTGTAACTGGGTCTATGCTGAGAAAGGCATGCTTGGCTCAAAGAGAAAACTCTGCCTGATCATGTTAAAGCAAAATTGTTGGATGCTCCTTTACAACAGGACCGTCTCTTTGGTAATAAGGCTGAAAAAGTTTTAAAAAAGATGGAAGATAAAGCTAAATCTAAGCAAACTGTGAAAGCTTTCTTACAAGTGCAACCTCCAAGATTTAGTAGGCACTGGCCTACTAAGAACTGGTCCTTTCCATTTCCTTCGAGAGCCACTCAGGTCAAACCCAGGCATTCCAAAGGCTCCAGGTTTCAGTCACAAGGGACTTTTAGAGCAAAACAATGGGGTGCCTCCTCATCCAAATCTGGAAACAACAAGACACCTCCATATGGTAAGCAGTCTCAGTGACTTCCATTTACTCTTACCAAGCACTTACCTTTTAGCCGCCTCTTTGGGGGGAAAACTGGCACTTCATGCAAGAAACTGGCAACTTTTATAACCCAGGACAAATGAGTTTTAAATACAGTATCCCAGGGATACACATTTCATTTCCACAAGTTGCCAATCCCAAATGGATGGCCAGACCTGCCCCCAAATCAGTGAGCAGAGGCCCAGAAACAAGTACTGCCCCTCATGAACATGGGAGCTATTCAACCAGTACCAGAAGAGGAAAAGGGACAAGGTTTCTATTCAAGACTTTTCCTGGTACCCAGAAAAGACAAATCATGGCATCCCATTCTGGGCTTATCTACTCTAAATACATTTCTGGACATTCCAAAATTCACGATGCTGACTCTTCAACAGTTACTTCCTATGCTAGGCAAAGATGCCTGGTTGGTAACTCTAGACTTAAGAGGCTTACCTACATATCCCAATCAGGGAATCTTGCAGAAGATACCTCCGCTTCAAAGCAGGCTACTTGCATTACCAGTTCTCTGCACTGCCCTTTGGCTTATCTACTACGCCCAGGGTCTTCACAAAGTGCCTGGCTCCAGTATTTGCATTTTGCAGGCAAAGAAATATTCAAATATATCCATACCTGGACGATTGTCTAATTCAGGCAGAAAACAGGGACATTCTTGTAAAACATCTAGCGTTTGTAAAAAGGGTTCTAACTTGTTTAGGATGCACTATAAACGAAAAGAAATCACAACTGGTACCCTCTCAAAAAATTACATTCTTGGGTGCAAGCTTGAATACAACTGCCCAGATGGCTTACTTTATGCCAGAAAAGCAAATTCATTTGGAAACTTACTTCAAACAGGTGGCCACAAAAACCCTGCTATCTGCAAGACAAATTCTGCAAGCCTTGGGGTTCATGGCCTCCTGCATTCTTCTAATTTCATATGCAAGACTGCATATGAGGAAACTTCAGTGGTAATTAAAAAGTGTATGGAGTCAACATTGTCACAGCCTGGAAACAATGATTCCTATCATACCTTGCCTGCAACTAGAGTTCCTATGGTGGGAAGAGGCCTGCCACCAAAACAAGTGACTGCCATTCACTCCACCCCCTGCCGCCCAAACCCTGACTACAGACGCATCAGACTATGTTTGGGGGGCTCATCTAGCAGGGAAGTGCATTCAGGGCAAATGGAGTCCAAATCAAATGCATCTTCATATCAATCAAAAAGAAATGCTAACTGTACAGAATACACTGACAGCCTTAAAGGACTACCTTCATCCAGGACAATTAATGATAAAGACAGACAACACCACAGTTATGTGGTACATAAACAAGCAGGGGGTTACACACTCCTACCCCCTTTGCAGACTAGCCATGGCATTGTGGAACACGGCCTTGAGCTACCAAGTACAACTACAAGCTCAATTCCTGTCAGAAAAGCTGAATACTCTGGCAGACGAACTAAGCAGAAATCTCATGGACCCACACGAATGGATACTGGAACCACGGATTTTCAACATGTTGACACGCAGATGGGTGAGTCCAGACATAGATGTTTTTGCCTCACCCCAGAACTATCAGTTGGACAAATTCTGCACAAGAACTCATCACAAAACAGCCTGGAAAGTGGATGCTCTATCCTTCAGCTGGAAAAACCTTTCGGTCTATGCCTTTCCCTCTTTGCCTCTGCTCGCCAATCTTCTACTAAAAGTCAAACAGGACAAACCAAATATTATTTTGATTACTCCAGACTGGCCTCGCCAACACTGGTACCCACTCCTGCGCAATGTGTCACACCTTCCACCGTGGCACCTGCCTCAGACACCTTACTTACTGTCTCAGCAGAACACTCGGCTCCAAACTTTAAATCTTGCAGCGTGGCTAATCGCCTAAATTCACCCTTAGCATCCCTCAGCAAACCTGTGATGGATGTCATTTTGGAGGCAAGAAGGCCTAGTACTAGAAAATCTTATGCTAACAAATGGAAAAGATTCTGTGCCTGGAATCAATCACAAGGGATAAGCACAGCAGTGCCCAATATTCCTCAGATTTTACAAAACTTAACTGACATGCTTCACAAGGGTCTGTCCTTTTCTTCCATAAAAATCCATGCCTTAGCCATTTCAGCTCATTACAACACAGAACCTCCCCTCTTCTCTCATCCTCTGGTAAAGCAGCATCTCAAAGGGGCCAAAAACTTAAGACCACCCAGGAGAGCTCCAACCCCTGCCTGGGACCTCAATTTTGTATTGGAAAAACTCACTCTCCCTCATTTCGAGCCAGCTGCTCCTGCAGACTTAAAATTTTTCTCCTGGAAAACAGCTTTCCTTTTAGTAGTCACTTCAGCTAGAAGGATTTCCGAATTACAAGCTCTTATGGCAGTGGAGCCTTTCATCATTTTTCATGCGGACAGGGTGTCTCTCAGGACCAATCCGCCCTTCATGCCTAAGGTGGTAGCCATTGTGGCTCTTAATCAGACCATTCATTTGCCAACTTTCTTTCCCAATTCAGAGAACAAGGGAGAGTAGATTCTGCATTCATTGGATGTGCGCAGACAACTTAGATTTTACTTACAGGACAAAATCTCAAAGAAAATCTGAACTACTACTGGTGGCATTTGCTGCAGGTGCAGAGGGGAAGGCTATTTCAAAGCAGACTACTTCCAAATGGATAAGCCATTGTATTTGTTTCTGCTATATGCACCAAGGTAAAACTATCCCCCAGGGGATCAGATCTCCTTCCACCAGGGCTGCATCTACTTCTACAGCCTTTCTCAGAGGTGTTCCTACCAGAGACATTCTAGAAGCTGCTATCTGGAGCTCATTTCATACATTCACCAAACATTTACCGTTTACCTTTCTTCTCTAAACCCAGAGCTGGCTTTGCCACTGCTGTCCTGCAGGGCCTTATAGCCGGTCCTGATGCTGTATAATTTCCTCCCCCCACCATAGCTTTGGGAATCTACCCAAATGTAATGACTGCAGCAGTGATACAGAAGAACATACTACAGTTGTGTACACTTACCATAAATGTAGATGTTCGAGTGTATTCACTGTTGCAGTCCTGGTTACCCTCCCTCCAGCCCCCTATTTTTCCTTTGACTATACTTATACTTTCTTTCACTATCCTTATAAGCCCTTTTGGTGTATTTGCTTTTGGGATTGGAGGTATATTTTGTTTTTTTAATTTTATTTGCTCCCCATTTGGGGGGGGGGGGGGGCACCTGACATCTGGGGCAAAAAAAAATGATGTAATGGCGTCGGCTGCATGCTTGATAACCCTGACGGCCTGACGTTATGGAAGAAAGGACAGCAACCGACGCAGGACCCAAGACTTTGTTAATTAGGCCGACTGAGGGAAACCTGCCAGTTGATTACCCAAATGTAATGACTGCAACAGTGAATACACTCGAACATCTACATTTATGGTAAGTGTACACAACTGTACTTTTCCTTTTCCAGATCTAGGATGAGTTTGCCAGTTTCATTCACAGGGGCTCCTGAAAACTCATCCTTCCTCTTCCCAATCTCTCTCAGCTATGCTGATCTACTCATATACCTATGACTACTGCAGCAGTGATTTATGAATGAACATAGTATGGTTGTGTAAGTAAACTTATAACAGTAGATGTTCAAGTAAATCACTGCGGAAGTAGACACTTTGTCCCTCCATCCCCTTTTTTGTTTATGTAGGTTTAATGATTTGTATGCCTATACAGAGCTTTTTTCTCATCAGGACTATAGCCTCCTCTTTCAGTTGGCAAAAAAGTTGGGATTGTGTGTAGATCTACAGATTTTATTGTCCCCCTTCACTCCGAATTTATTAGACAAGTATTGAGTATAATTCCCCCTTAGACATTTACGTCCAGACACGTGCAGTAGCTGGAATGCCTACAGAGATACCTTCCTAAAAGGTTGTATGACTTAACGTAACTTACATGGACCGACTCAAAGCCCTGCCACTATATTCTGTATTGTACAGACTGCTAAGAGAGGTGTCCTGTGTTCACCATACAAGGCATCCTTTGACCTATTGCTGATGGATTTACTGCACATCAGCAAGTCAAATGACACCAGAAATACTCAGTCTAAGGATCTAAACCTCTTCCGCAACATCAGCAGAATGGGTTTATAGGGAGGTGTATATCTCGCAGAGGGTACCACTAATGTTGAACAGACTTCCCATCCATATAAAACAAAGTTCATCCCTGTCCATATTCAGGAGCAATCTGGATGTGAAACAGAAAATGTATCCCTGGACTATCCCCTGTACTACTAAAGGACAGAGGCAACTCTTAAATGCTTTTATCCCCTAGATTATTCTTAAATTGTTTATGGTATGATCTCAGTTGTTCTCATTAGGGTAATACGTAATTATTGACCATGGTATGGGTAATGCCAGTCTGTCAGCAAATGGCATAGGTCAAGTCTAGCACAAAAATAGAAACTGGATAGATTTAAAATGGCCTGTAAGGGCAGCTTACTTGGTGCTTAACTATGTACAGTGGATTTAAAAAGTGTACACACCTCTGTTAAAATGCTAGGTTTTGTGATATAAAAAAATGAGACAGTAAATCATTTTAAAACTTTTCTCACATTTAATGTGACCTATAACCTGTACAATTCAATTGAAAAACAAATATGTTAGGGGAAAAATATATAAAAAAAATTCAAGTTGGTTGCATAACTGTGCACACCCTTAAACTAATACTTTGGTGAAGCACCTTTTGATTTAATTACAGCATTCAGTTGTCTTGGATACACACCTGCCATCAATTAGAGACTCTGATTAACACCAAATAAAGTTCAGCTGTCCTAGTAGGATTTTCCTGACATTTACTCAGTTGCCTGCTACAGCAAAAGCCGTGGTTCGCAGAGAGCTTACAAAGCATCAAAGGGATCTCATTGTTGAAAAGTATCTGTCAGAAGGGTACAAAAACATTCCCACAGCATTGGATGTACCATGGAAAATAGTGAATACAGTCATCAAAAAGTGGAGAAAATATGGGACAAAGTGATGTTGCAAAGAGCTGGACGTCCCTCCAAAACTGATGAAAAGACTAGATTAAAACTGGTCAGGGAGTCTTACCATATTTCTGCTTAGTTTCTTGCCATACTAAGTGAAAATTTCCATATATGTATTATATTTATATCCATTCTATATATTCCTTTATTGCGTGGTAATGTAATTACTTCAGGAGTATGTATACTTAAAATGTGATCTGTTTATCTTTGTTCTTACTATTTGTTTACTTAACCTTTTTTTTGGGAGCTTTTCTCCTCTGGTCTCTACTGAAAAATGGCTTCTAAGAACCCAGACAGACTAACCCGGTTAACATATGTAAAAATAAATATAATATCTCAGCAACCACTCAAGTTACACACATACTGTCAGCAGCATTTTATTAATCAAGCTGAGAGCTTTCATATGAGGCTAAGGAGTTCTGTTTGTGTTGTTTGGCTATTGAGATATTTAGAAAAATGTGAAAAGGATATCTGTATATTTTTATATCATAAAAACAGCAGTTAATACCTCTTTACCTGCACTAAGCAGAGGTCAAATATTCATGCAGTTGAGTTTGCCATTGTGGAAGCTTTAAGATGAAATCTTTTAAAACCTTGTGCGTACCATGGTTTTGGAATTATTGAAGCAAATGTGAGCAAGTAATATTTGACACATAGAGGCGTCAGTAGGAGGTAACTACAGATGCACCTGGAGGCGTCACTCAGATGTAATACATTAAGAGCACACACAGACTGCAATCAGTCCAGGGCTGGTTTCTCCCTCTTTCTTTAGATCCCCAATAAGATGCCCCACTGGCGCAGCTATAGAGTTGAGATCTCAGTTGAGTGGCCAAGCCAAGTCCTCCAGCACCCTCTCAGTCCAAAAAGTGCTTCGTGTCCCTGCCCAAGTAGCTGACACGCACTCTTTGAGGTTTGATTTGTATATGCACGCACACACATCTGAGAGAGGCTGGTACAGGTTTACTAACTATGCCCCCTTTTGCCCAGACTATAAGATAGTTATCACTAACACCAGCCAGCTCCTTGTCAGCTACTTTAAGACTCTTAACTAAAGGTGTCCAATCTTACTGTGTAATGTTACTATTAATACAAATGGTAGTTTGACCAAGAGCAAGGCTATTAGGAGTGTCCCACAGTGTCGCCAAATAAATATGCGAGTACTCTCCGAACTTAAATACCTCTAGACAGGTCAGCCACAATGAAATGTTTAAATATGTTTAATGATAAATTATAAAAGAACAAGACATTATTAAATATATATTTACAGTAACATCAGAGTTCAAAATCACATGAAATATTGAAAAGAACATAGCAGTACAGTCTCAAATGAAGAAAAAATATCTAAACTAAGCTTTGGTATATTCCTAGCTTTTATCTATGATGATTACTATACCCTAGCTAACTTCAGTGCAAGGCAAATCTGTGGTGAATGGATCTTCTTGTCGGGTCCAAGACAGACTACAGAACAATGTCTCTCTCTCTCTTATTGCTGGGATAGCTTGCAGAATGACATCATTTCTTGTCATCTGACTCTATCCCAGGTAACCCCCCCGCCCCACTGGTGAAATCTAGTAGTATGTTAGCATCCACCTGGTGAAAATACATAGACAAGGTCTTTGGTAAATAGTGGAAGTCATAAAATAATAAAACACTTCAGGACAATACAGAAAGCTCCTTAGTTTTAGACGTCGTCTCCTTGCTGCACTGAAACTGAAAGACAACATCTTTTTTTATGGTCTAGCCATAAAGTAATTTAATTTCAGCTATTTTTCTGAAGTTTTGCAAGTTAGCCTTCTGTATTTCAGTTTCCCCTGTTAAAATGTATGCGTTTAAACAGTTACAATAGTGTACACACATTTCTGTTCTATGCAAGTAGGGTACACTGTGGATGCATTTCAAATTACTCTTTGTAAAGTACCTCTTCAACACATATGCCTATATGACATACAGGTCTAATACATTTGTAACACAAACATCTTGCATGAATCTTACAAAATTCTAGATAGCTGGGCTGGCATTATCTCTTTTCTTGACACAACACCATACTTGTGCGAATTCATAGTTGTTAGTGGAAATACCTGTTTTCATAACACTTTTGGTGGTCTTTGGAGACACTGATTCTGTGTAGAGGTGACCTGGCAACTTTTCCTGCGAAGAGAGGGCAGCAGCAACTATATGAAGATAAGTTGCACGTTAATGCTTAGTGCAAATACTCAGCTAGAGTCAGCCTTTAGGAAAGAGCAAAATTAGTTTTAAGGCACCTGTAACTCATGAGACTGAAAATGTTCGTAGATGTTTAACTTGAATGGCACAAGATTAGATTTTTACAGTATGGCAGCTGCGTATTCTGATGGCAGTAACCAAAACAAATGTCAGTTAATATTAACAGTGTCATTTGCAAATCTGTGATGTATCTTTACTGCTTAGTGGCTTTTTGATGAATATTCTGTGCCAAAATCGCTGTTGACTGTGTGGTTGATTGCTTGACCATTGTTAGACTGCCCTAATAAGTTGATGCAAATGAATGACTAAATAAATGTTTATTTTGTGTCATATGAGTAGTTCTAGCTTCTCTTTGCTTGCCCTCACTGCACTGCATTGTTTTCTGGAATCCAGTAGTTTATGGTGATCTGGCAGCATTTCCCTTCTGATGTCTTCAGTTCATGAAAGCTAGCCCATAGTCTGGGTTGCACCGGAAACCATAGATAAAGAAGGCAATGATAGCCAGTAACAAAAGCAGTGTGCAGAGGATTGCTTCTGGAAGAGAGGGAGGGAGCAGAGGCTAGAGGAGCAGACACTAAAAAGTGAACGCCTTTAACACATAGAAAATACTGTTCATCGAAGTTGCTGTTGGGGGGGGGTGCAGCCCCCTAATTATAATTAATAATAATTAAAATTAAATTGTAATTAATTAGCCCTGCTAATTATATATACCAACTCTGAAATCGCACTACAGTGAGGAAAGAGCAAGTTTGTTGATGTTCACCGTACTGTGATCTCACAATAAAGGCCTCGAACAGCATTTTTGATGTTTAAGTCATTCGCTTTCTGGTCTTTACGATTTGATGATGTAGACCCAATGTAATTAAGTAATCTAGCTATCAAGTCTGTAAAAACTTTTGAAAATGAATGTGTAAGACTAAAAAGTTATGATTTTTTGGTTGCAGTAGTGATGGTATATTGGGAAGAAAAGTTGACAAAGGCGCACTCTTCACTAATACCTCAGTTTATGAATGAATCCAGTTCATAAATATTTTAGTTTCCTGTCCTTATGCTGCAGTGAATTAAACGTCCTTAGTCATTGCCAAACTGTGTGTAAGAGAGGGCATGTTTTCTTGAACTCCTACTGTTGGGGTTTTATTTCAAATACAAGAAAATCACACATTGAATATATACAGGGCTGGCAGGAATTACAAAAAAAAAAAAAATTAAAATGTTACTTTTTCTTTTTAAACATGCAGTTCAGGCCGTAGGTGGACGCTTCTACTGTGTAATAGTAAACAGACTAATTTTTCATACTCCTTCACTATTTACAATTCCTTGTGTTTCTCTCAGTATTTTGTGAATGGTACTGCTGCCCTTTGAAGTACATTTAGATTACCTAGCCTAAATGTCAATGTTCTTCAGTCAGTATTTGTATGTGGATCGTGTTTATCACGTCGTCATAGGCAGAGTATAACTTCACATTCATTTGAGATGATTGTTGACTTAAGTTTTATTTTGTAGTGTATATTTTTTTGCAAGTCCAAGTGTTTACACCATTGCCAAATTCTGAATGTAGTGCAATATGCTGTTCAGTCCAGGTGATTTTTGAGAAAGCATGATATCTTCTGGCCATTCATTAACTACATCTACATGTTCTGTTTTCCTTGTTTGTCTGCAGTTCTTTAGGAAGGTGCATCACCAGGTCATTTCTCACTCACATTTTGGAGGAAGGCCTATAAGTATATTTTTCCAGTTTTATAAATCCCAGTGCATCTTTGCTGCTTGCAGATGTAGTAAAGTTCCTTCTGAATAGAGCCTTCAAAGTCTGTAACATAGCTTGTCCTTTTGAACTGCATTTAACAGAGACGTAAGGATGTGGTAAAGATAATCTTAGCGATGGAACGGGAGTAAACCAACAATCAGACGTTTCTTTTTTCTTATACCATGAATCTGATGCTGGTTGTACAACATAGTAAGTGGCCTGATAAGCTGCTGCAGCTGTCTAAGCACTAAATGTGCTTTCTGAGGCAGCACATAAACAATCAGCAGCTGATGCTTAAAATCTGTTGCACACACCCACCCATACATAGTCTTATGGTGACGACATCTTTGTGGCTGAAAGGAAGATTTGTGTTTGTTTTTGCAGATGTACTTTTAACCAAGTTGTGTATTTGTCAGTTGCTTTTAGTAACTTCAGCCTAAACACATTTGCTAACCAGATTTTGCAGCTGTCTGATCTAATGTAAAATGTTAGCATATGTGTATGACTTTAATTTCTCTGCTTGTTCGATTGCATTATAAAGCTCGATTTCAAGTTACATTGAGTATACTGTTTGGACATTGTATTTTTCTTAGATGTGTACTGTAAAATTATCGAGATTTGAAGGATGGTTAGTACTTTAGTCTTTCATGATGTTCTTCGTCTTCCCTTGCTGCAGTCCTGACAATTGGGTATAGTCCGCGTCCCAGTCGGCCCGAATACCAGAGTATAAGGCTGACGTCGGTCATGGCGCCTTAGACTGACGTCAGTACGTCAGGGTACTAATGCGCATGACCGACGCCATTTCCTCAGTCTTTTTTGCCGCATGGTCCGATGCAGAAGCAATTTTGCGAGTGCAGGTTGGCGTTCTGAGATTTTCCGAAACCGGAGTTTCAGACCGAATACAGAGTTGGCTAAGTAACCCGTTGGAACATTTTGGTTTTTCTTGCCTCAGTATTTAACGGATGTCAGAAAAAGTGAATAACTGTATTTCTTGTGGGAAGCAGATACCGCATAGGGATTATCATACTTTGTGTATACCTTGTTTAGGGCCTGAGCACGCCGTTGTTGGTTGCCGCTCTTGTGCTAGATTTAACAAGCGCACTATTAAGAGGAGGCTTGATTGTGCTAGGTTAGTGTTTGGGAAGCGTTGCAATTATACTATGCCGTCGGATACTCCGGCGCCTGCTTCATCTAAGAAGCGCAAGGACAAAACAGTGAAGTCTAGGGGTGAGGAACCGGCAGTCCCGGACGTCGGTCCTTTAGAAGGCTCAGGGGAGCCAGAGGTTTTGCCAGGAGTCTCTATGGAGTCTCAGGCAGATACTTTACTGTTACAGGATGTGCCCTCTCAGGAGGTAGGCCAGGCTGAGGGGCTTCTCAGGTAACTGTTCTTCCCTCTCTTCCCAAGGTAGTTAGGGCCTCTCCTTCTGTTGCCAAAGCTTCTTTTAGAGGAAGGCCAAGTTCAGCTTCTGTAGGGGCTTCTCCTAGCATTTCGGGCTCTGTGCCTAAGAAACATATGCTTAAAATGGCAGAAGATTTGATTACTCTGATTAGAGGTTCTATGCCCCACCTGATAAGAGGCCTAGGGTGGAACAGGAGTTTGATAGTTTTGAACAGTGTTCACAGGCTTCAGAGTCTTCTGTGGAAGACTTGCAAAGTTTCCTACTTATTCTGATTCTGATGTGGATGATTCCACTCCTTCAGCTTCTCCTCCTGAGGATTTTTCATTTTCAGAGACTCTTCACTCCATGAGGGAGCACTTTAAATGGGAAGGCCAAGATTACTCTGACTCCAGAAAAAGGCTTAGGGAATTCTTGCTTTTGCCCCAGCATAGGCCCTTAGCTATTCCTCCTGTGTTGAATGGGGGGGGGGATGTTTTTGCAGAGGCTTCTCTGAACCCTGATTCCTTGCCTCCTGCTCCTGTTAAGCCTGATAGGTATTATAGGGTGCCCGAAGCTCATAAGTATTTGTTTAAGAGTCCCAGGGCGGACCCAGAAACTGTTTCTCAGGGGCCTAAAGGTGTTAAAGCTTCTGTGGTTAAAAATCCTGTACCCTCTGATAAAGAGGCAAGGGCTTTGGATAGGTGGGGTAAGAAAGTATATACTTCTTCCACTCTAGCCATGAGGCGTTGAATTGTCAATTTCATATGCTGAAATATCAGAATTATCTCCTTTCACAATTGAAATCTAAGGTGGATGCTTTGGCGGAAGGTATTGAGTGTAAAGAATTGCTGGATTTGGTTCATGTGTCTGAACAAGTGGGTAAGCATTCTTTGCAGTGTGGTTTTGATGCTGTTCAGGCCTCCTCGAGGGTGGCTGCTACTAGTTCTGTTCTTCGCAGACATGCATGGTTGAAGGATCAGAATTTAGCTGAGCATGTTAAGACCAGGATTTTGGATGCTCCTTTACAGTCTGATGTGTTGTTTGGACCGCCTGTGGAAGCAGTTTTAAAGAAAATGGAGGACAAAGCTAAGTCTATGCAGACTGTTAAAGATTTTTGCAGGTGCAGCCTCGAAGTTTAGTAGAAATTGGCCTGCTAAGGGGTGGGCGTATCCTGCTTATGGTTCCCAGTCTAGGGGTAGGTCTAGGCGTGGTAGGGGCAGGGCTCAAGGTTCGTTTAGGCCTAGATCAGACAGTTCACCTGCTCAGACTTCTGGTGAGGGCAGGGGTCAGTCCTTTCGTAAGCAGAACCAATGACCTGCCTTTTCAGCTGCCAGTGGACTCTCGTCTGGCAGCTCCTTTGGGAGGAAGATTGTCTCTTTTCAAAGAAAATTGGGATTTAATCACTCAAGACAGATGGGTGCTGGATATCATTCATCACGGGTACAGATTTTATTTCCACACAATGCCCCTTTCAAAGGCATGCCAGATGTTCCTCCTCCACAAAGAAAAGAGGCTCACAAGCAAGTTTCTCAGTTACTCCAGATAGGGGCTATTCAGCCAGTCCCTGTGTCAGAAAGGGGCTTGGATTTTATTCTCGCCTGTTCCTAGTACCAAAGAAGGGGAACACGTGGAGACCAATTTTGGATTTATCTATCCTCAACACTTATCTGGACATTCCCAAGTTCAAGATGTTGGCGTTACAGGAACTGTTACCTCTGCTGGGCAAGGATCACTGGATGGTAACTTTGGATCTCAAGGAAGCTTACCTTCATGTGCCCATAAGGCTAAGTTGCAGAAAGTATCTGCGGTTTCGAACTGGAGATTTTCATTATCAGTTCTCTGCATTGCCCTTTGGCTTATCTACTGCCCAGAGTATTCACAAAGGTTCTGGCTCCAGTGGTAGCTTACTTCAGGCTTCAAGGCATTCAAATTTATCCTTACTTGGGCGACTGCCTGATTCTGGCTCAAGAAAAGGAACACCTTCTACAGCATCTGGAATATGTCATAGCAGTGCTAAGATGCCTAGGGTATTCTGTGAGCGAAATAAAGTCCAGTCTAGTACCCTCTCAAGACATGTGCTTTCTGGGTGTGAGACTGAATACAGCAGCCCAGATGGCCTTTTTAACCCCGGACAAACAAAAGAGTCTGTCACTTTACTTCCACCAACTATCTCATCAGTCCGTGCTGACTGCAAGGACAGTCCTTCAAGCATTAGGGTTCATGGCATCTTGTATTCTGGTGCTTCCCAATGCCAAACTGCATATGAGGAAGCTGCAATGGTATCTCAAAATGTATGGACACAGCACTGCCAAGATTTGGACACTGTCATTCAAATAATACCTTGCCTTCAAAAGGAATTCTTGTGGTGGGCTCAGGAATGTCACCTAAACAAGGGACTCTCTGTGACCCGGCCAGAGGCGAGTCAGATTTTAACGACAGATGCCTCGGACACTGCTTGGGAGCTCATCTAAATGGAAAGTGGATACAAGACAAGTGGCCTGCCAGACTACAGCATCTACATATCAACATGAAGGAGATGTTAGCAGTCCAGTTTGCATTGATGGCGTTCAAGGAGTTACTTCTTCCAGGGCAGGTGTTGCTTCTGACAGACAACACAACTGTCATGTGGTACATCAACAAGCAAGGGGGAACACATTCTTATCCTCTATGCAGGCAAGCAATGATTTTATGGGAGACTGCGTTAAGCCTGCAACTGACTCTTCAGGCAAGGTTTCTGCCAGGAGCACAGAACTCCCTAGCAGATGTATTAAGCAGACAAATCATGGATCCCCACAGTGGAAACTGGATCTTCATGTATTTCAGAAATTGACAGTGTCATGGGGAACTCCAGACATAGATCTGTTCGCTTCTCCACTAAACCACCAGCTGCCAAAGTATTGCACAAAGGGGTTTCATCACACAGCTTGGAAAGTGGATGCTCTGTCTTTCAGTTGGAAAAACCTTCATGTCTATGCCTTTCCACCTCTACCTCTTCTTCCAAAGGTATTACTAAAGGTCAGACAGGACAGGCCAAGGATGATTTTGATAGCTCCAGATTGGCCTCGGCAACACTGGTACCCACTTCTAAGGAGTCTTGTAAAGAAGCCTCCATGGCCTTTACCTCTGATTCCTCATCTGTTATCTCAGAAGGACGGTCATCTGCTCAATGTCAAGCTTCAATCTCTTCATCTCACAGCTTGGCATATTCTGTGTTGAAGCATGGTAGGTCTCAGCTTCCTCAACAAGTTTTAAATGTGATTATGGAAGCTAGAAGGCCTAGTACTAGGAGAGTGTGCATGAAAAATGGAAGAGTTTTTTATTTTGGAGTACAGCAAAGAATTTGGAGATTTCAGAGCCTAATTTGAGTGTGGCTCTTCAATATCTTACTGAATTATTGGACAAAGGTTTGTCTTTCTCTTCCATAAAGATTCATGCTGCAGCAATTTCAGCTCACTATGATTGTGACCCACCTTTGTTTCGCATCCTTTGTTCAAGCAGTTTCTTAGAGGGGCAAAGAATATAAGACCCCACGTAGAGCTCCTACTCCTGCTTGGGATCTCAATTTTGTGTTGGAAAAACTTACTCTACAACCTTTTGAGCCTGCAGCTACTGCTGAATTGAAATATTTGTCATGGAAGACTGCTTTTCTGTTGGCTATTACTTCTGCAAGAAGGGTATCTGAGTTGCAGGCCCTTATGGCAGTAGAGCCCTTTTTGATTTTCCATAAGGACAGGGTATCATTACGTACTAATCCTTCCTTTATGCCTAAGGTGGTTTCTAGTGTGGCTTTAAACCAAACTATTCATTTGCCTACGTTTTTGCAGATCCTCAAAATAAAGGGAAAAGATTTTGCACACTTTAGATGTACACAGGCAATTGCGTTATTATTTGAGCAGGACTAAAGATTTTAGGCAGTCTCAGCAGTTACTTGTTTCTTTTGCTTTAAGTTCACAGGGCAAGCCTGTGTCAAAACAAACTATTTCTAGGTGGATTGGCTTTTGCATTGCATTTTGTTATTCCCATCATGGCAAAGAGGTTCCAGCTGGGATTAGGCCTCATTCCACTAGGGCTACTGCCACTTCAACAGCATTTCTAAGGGGTGGCAACTAAGGCTATTCTGGACGCAGCTACTTGGAGTTCAGTGCATACTTTCTCTAGGCATTATCACCTGCCTATATACTCTAAGACTAGAGCTGGTTTTGCCACAGCTGTTTTACAAGGCATGTTGTCAGCTCCTGCTACTTTATAATTTGCCAGCCTCCCTTACCTCTGCTTTGGGATTCTACCCAATTGTCAGGACTGCAGCAAGGGAAGGCGAAGAACATAGTACAGTTTTGTACCTACCATAAATGTTGATGTTCGAGGCTTCCCTTGCTGCAGTCCAATGTACCCTCCCTCCTTCTCCTTTGAGTTTCAGGGTGGTTGTGTAGGTGAGTTTACATGCGTACATTTGTTGTATATATTACTGTAGATATTGTACATGTTTTTTGGTGCAGGTTGTTTTGGGACTTGTCTTTTTGGGTCTTCTGACATCTGGGGCAAGAAAAGACTGAGGAAATGGCGTCGGTCATGCGCATTAGTACCCTGACGTACTGACGTAGTCTAAGGCGCCATGACCGACGTCAGCCTTATACTCTGGTATTCGGGCCGACTGGGACGCGGACTATACCCAATTGTCAGGACTGCAGCAAGGGAATCCTCGAACATCTACATTTATGGTAGGTACAAAACTGTACTTTTTTATGCCTTTTCTGACTTCATGAGGCACTAGGAAGAGTTGCCTTATAGAGACATTTAACTGTCATCCCTGACTCCTTTATCAGCTCCTTTACTTAAGCTCTGTCTCGTTAAGATACAGTTATGTTGGTTACCATAATTCAACAAGTGTATCTGTTCAGTCAGTAGAACAGAAGTACTAGTTAAAGGCCCTGTTAGAATGTTATTTTAATTCTCAGTGTATTCTCTTTTCAGTGGCTGGTGTTCGATTACTGTTCTATGTAGGCTGGCGCATACTTTTGCAGGCCTTGTATTTCTCTTTTCTAAGCTTTTGTGATTCTTCCACAATGCTGACAAATACATACATAAAATAAATTAAAATAAAAAGGGCGTGGCGTGTGGAGAGGGAGGTAAACGTAACAGCCTAATCTTCCATTGAACGTGAAGATTGGTTGTAGCATGAGTTTAACTATTTGGACTTTACCTCTCTGTAGACCGCATCCTGTAGATGTGGAGTTCTTGCATTGTGGAGCATACTTTTGGGTAAATAATAGTTTACTCAACAGCAAAGCTATGCTGATCTGGTGATTGTTTTCTATAACTGTCTTTTTCTCTGTGAAAACCAGTACTAGCCTCATGCCAGTATAGACACGGACATTCATTGTCACAAGGATCCTCTATGGTATAAAGCATTGGGTTGTGCCCTCTTTTTGTCTTTAAGAAACTGTCCTTTAACTTTTATTTGGAGTGTGATGACATCTGTCAGCCATTTATCCTAAAGCCTGCCTTTTGTGTTTTCATAGATTCTTCATGGTATCTTTGTCAGATTTCTTGTCAGGAAAGTATGATGTTAAGTTGTCAATCTCGCCTTCATTCTTGCTGAATGGGACTCGGCACTTTCTAAGCTCGAGAGTCACTTTTACCAGCTCGAGGCAGCCCCATATCCCATGATGCAAGGCGGTAATTACCCAGATCTCGTTTGCCGCTTCGCTAATGAGGTCATCTTTTTTACCAGCTCCTGGTAAGTGATTTGATATTGTTATTTGTGAGGAAATTTAGACCCAATTCCCTAAAATTTATTCTTTATAGTCTTTTTAGTGTATACTTATTCACTTAGCTCCATACCCTTTCTCCTCGACCCTTATTCTTAAGTTTATAGTGTTTTGGGCCTTAGGCCTTTCCCTCCCTTACAGTTTCCTGTCAGGATTTCCTTAGGTGTGGGTGTTGTGTATTACAGCTGTGTCTTACACTTCTAACTTGTTATTAGTGTCTTTCTGTCTGAGGGTGTGTGTGTGTGTGTATTTAGGACTCAGGCATGTCCAAAGATACTAGGGTCTCAGGTTTCAAGAAGTGTGATTCGTGCTGTCAGAAGATGTCTCTGACAGATGGTCACACTTCGAGAGAAAAACACACACTTTTGGATCAAGATCCAAACGAAATCTCCACAAAAAACAGAAAAAAGAAGCAGCACAAACTGACTTAGAAATTTTTTCTTTACTGAATTCGGATTCTGGTACCTCGGCCTTCGCCTTCAAATGGAACAATGTTACAAAATGCAAAACAGTTTAAATACACCTTGCACAACCAATTAAACAATTAATCAATCAAAATAAATACTCCATAATTAAAGAAATATACATATATATATATTTTATAAGTAAATAAATAATAAATTATTACACTCCACAGAATAAATATTTTATATATTATAATTCTAAATTCATACCATTGGGGAATAATGTTCCAAAATTTACAATAAACCTTGATTCCATACTCAATAATTTATCCTGAAAATTGAAATTATTTTCACCCATTCCCCATGGTTAATTAATTTAGATGGTCAGAGTATTAATGGGGTTGTTTACTATGCGTTAGATCACTTTGACTGTAATTCGTCAGGGGTGATTTATATTTTAGGTTGCAGTTGTTCAGAACCAAAATGGTATATAGGACAAACAAAACGTAAGGTTAAATTAAGAATATTGGAAGATCTTGGGGATATTAGGAATAAGAGACTGGATAGTCCAGTTGCTTGCCATTTCTGTCAGTTCCATGAGGGGGACCATTCTGGTTTTAAATTCAGTATTTTGGCTAAACCATGGGGAATGGGTGAAAATAATTTCAATTTTCAGGATAAATTATTGAGTATGGAATCAAGGTTTATTGTAAATTTTGGAACATTATTCCCCAATGGTATGAATTTAGAATTATAATATATAAAATATTTATTCTGTGGAGTGTAATAATTTATTATTTATTTACTTATAAAATATATATATATGTATATTTCTTTAATTATCGAGTATTTATTTTGATTGATTAATTGTTTAATTGGTTGTGCAAGGTGTATTTAAACTGTTTTGCATTTTGTAACATTGTTCCATTTGAAGGCGAAGGCCGAGGTACCAGAATCCGAATTCAGTAAAGAAAAAATTTCTAAGTCAGTTTGTGCTGCTTCTTTTTTCTGTTTTTTGTGGAGACGGTCACACTTCTTGTATTTACTGCCTGGGACCCCTACACCTGCAGGACTCCTGTGCTAGCTGTCATTCCGTTAGCCAGAGAGTCCTGCAGGAACGTAGGAATAAATTGATCCTCAGGGGTCTCCTTAAGCCTGAGAGCTCCCCGGCCAAGGTCGGCTCCGGGAAGCCCTCTAAACCTCCCAAGACCCAGGCTTCAGTGTCCAAGTCTGTGGTCTTGGTTCTGACTCAGCCAGAGTCGACATTGGCTCCGTCCGGAGCCGATCCTTCCTTAGTGGAAGCTGCAGTATCGGCGCCGTTCGGCTCCAATACCCTGGCTTCGGCACGTGTCGGCTCCGGCTGGAGCAGACACCCTAACGTCGAAGCATGTCTCGGCTCCGGCTGGAGCCGAGATATCTTTGTCTCCACTCGGAGCCGACAAGTCGTCGGCTCCGCCTGGAGCCGAGGTTTCTTCGGCTCCGATGGCTCCGTCCAAAAAGAGGTCTAGATCTCCTTCTTTGGAATCTATACACTCGGCTCCAGCCTCCCCCCTGCTTTCAGAGCGGAGCCATCGGAGCCGATCATCGAGGTCTTCCAGGCTATCAGACCATGATTTAGAGAGAGTGGTGAGTAGGCTATTAAAATCACAGGCACTAGCCCAAATGCTCCATAGCCAGTCTCAACAGACGACCGCTATTCTACACCCTCCTGAAATTCCTCCTTCGACTCTCCTACAGAGTTTGGAGCCAGAGATTATTGGTACTGTGACTGTTGCTGCTTCGGAGCCTATACCACGCCTTTCGGCTCTGTCGTCCTCGACTCCTATCTCCTCCTTGAGACCTTCCTTGGAGGGATCCGGGCGTCGGGCTTCCTTGGTCGGTTCCGAGGGGGCGAGTGGCATCGGACCCTTGTCCGACCCCGTTCTCCCTCTCGGAGCTTCGGCCTTGGTGAGCTCGGCCCCAACATCTGCTTCGGAGCCTTCCCTTTCGGTGGGACCAGGGATCCCTGTCTCCTCTGAGCGGGATCTCTCGGCCCTCCATGGGAGGGGAGCCTTCGAGGTGATGGAGTGTGCTAGCCCCTGAGCTCAGTCAGCAGTCGGTTCCTTTAGTAGCTCCTCCCTCTACGGTGCCTGTAGATACCTCTTCCCGCTCTCTTGCTCCCGGACCCAGAGATCCATCGCCCCAGGTCTCCCCATTGGGAAGAACTTCCTCTTCCGAGGTTTCTCCTGATCTGTAAGGTGAACCCCCACGTAAGAGGACCTGCAAGAGGAAGCACTTAAACTCCCCTGAGTCTACAACATCGGATACCGATTTGGATGAGTCGGAAGGGTCCCCAAGATCCCCCACTGAGGATGTCTCCTTTTCAGACATCCTTGAGCTCCTGAAACAGTGGGGGAACTGGCCCTCCATTAACCCCTCCAAGGATGAATCGGTATACCTGGATGCTTTTGGATCTCGACCCTCCACCTCCTGGGTGTCTCCGCCTTTCGACCCTCTCATGGAGGTCATAGCTCGAAAGGCATGGGCATCTCCTGATTCAGTGGAACCAGTCCCCAGGAGACCTTCAAAATTTATTACGGCTCCCGCTGAAGAGCAGTTTCTTACTAAAGGTGTCCCGGTTGATGCCATGGTGGTGGCGGCCGCCACTAAGAAGAAACTTGCAGATCCTTCCGTACCAGTCCATCCTCCTAACAAGGAGTCTAGGACCATGGACAGGTATGGTAAGCGGATGTTTTCCTCAGCGACCTTTGCTATGCGTTCGCTGAATTATTTATGTCACTTCACCAGACTTCAAAGGGATATCCTTAAAGAATTAGGTGATGTAGTACAGGATCCTTCAGCAGCAGGGGCTCAGGAAAAGATTGCTTCTCAGCTGGGAATCCTTAATTCCATAACCAACTCCTCCATGCGGCTCATTTCTTATGCAACCGATGGGGCGAGTAGAGCTGCAGGCACAGGAGTGGCTCTCAGACGTCAGTCCTGGATGCGGCTCTGTAATTTTGCAGACCCCTTTAAGGCGTCCTTCACAAACTCTCCCTTTGATGGGTCAACATTGTTTGGCCCTCAGGTGAAGGACACGTTGACCAGGTGTGAGCAAGACGGCAAGACTCTTTCTGCCGTAGGAGTCCATTTCTCCACCCCTTCTAGGCCTTATCCCAAAGGTCAGAAGGGGGGGGGGAGATGTGGTTCCGAAAATCTCAGGGAGTCACGCCAGACGCACGTGGTCAGTTTACCCCCAGAGGCAGAGGGGGTAATAACAATAAACGCCGCCCTAGGGGCAGAGGGGGTCCGCAGAACCAGGGCCATAGAGAGCCCCTCTCTGACAAGCCCTTCCAGCATCCCTGAGGTGTTGCCCAACTGTCCACCCTTGGAGGCAGTCGGGGGGAGATTGTCACTGTACCCAGAAGCCTGGTTTTCCCTCTCTCAAGACAGATGGGTACAGTCGATCATATCCAAGGGTTACAAGATTCCTTTCGAGGAAAGCCCCTTCCCTCAGAAAAGTTCCCTTCCAGACGTTCCACCCGGTCTAAGGGAAATTGCAAAATTAGAGGTTTCAAAGCTTCTAGAAAAAAGGGCCATCCAGCCAGTTCCAACAGACTGTTTAGAGTCCGGAATCTACTCAAGGTTCTTTTTGGTTCCCAAAAAGACGGGAGACTGGAGACCAATATTAGACCCCTCAGCAGGCTCAACAAGTCTGTCAAAAAGACGAGATTTCGGATGGTCACACTTCAATCGATTTTGCCTTTTCTGGGCAAAGACAACTGGATGTGCTCCATAGACCTTCAGGATGCGTACTATCACATAAAAATCCACAGACGCTCCAGAAGGTTTCTCCGCTTTCGGCTGGGGACCAGTCATTTTCAATTCAGAGCCCTGCCCTTTGGTGTCACTACAGCCCCCAGAGTGTTCATCAAATGCATGGCAGTGGTCACGGCTCACCTGAGACGTCAAGGATTCCAGGTGTTTCCGTATCTCGATGACTGGCTCCTCTCAGCCACCACCAGGCATCAACTTCTCCAAGCCAGAGATTACACCCTATGTCTCTGCAGTCATTTGGGAATTTCGGTAAACTTCGAAAAGTCCTCCTTATCGCCCTGCCAATCTATTACCTTTATAGGCGCAAATCTAGACACTACTCGGATGTCAGCAAACCTAACAAGTCAGAGAATCCTAGATATCCAAAACCACGTTCGGATCATCCTTGCCAGCAAAAAGGTACAAGCCAGGTTGGTCCTGAAAGTGTTGGACCTCATGGCGGCTGCCATCACACTTCTTCCTCTGGCCCGTTTCTACATACGTCTCCTACAATGGATGTTGTTCACACAATGGTCCTAACAGCAGCTTCCCATGCGTCACAAGATCCTAGTGACACAGACCTGCAAGAACCATCTATCCTGGTGGATTTCCTCTCCTCTAGTCCATCAGGGCAGACCATTTGTTCCCCCAGCCCCGGTAGCCACGGTCACTTTGGATGCCTCCCTGATCGGGTGGGGGGGGGGCATTATCAGGGCAGAATGGTTCATGGCACGTGGCAACCATTCGAATACCACCTGCACATAAATGTCCTAGAGATGAGAGCAGTGCTTCTAACATTGCAAGCCCTCAAAGACTTTCTTCCCTTAGGAACTATTGCAGTTCACACGGACAACATGTCCGTGGTGTGGTACATCAACAAGCAGGGCGGAACCATGTCCTACCCCTTGTGTCGAGAGGCTCTCAGACTTTGGCAATGGGCGATCTCCTCTCATCGGTTTCTGGTAGCAACGCATATCCCTGGGAAAACCAACATAATAGCGGACAGATTGAGCAGAGCTATACTCATGCCTCACGAGTGGTCTCTCAAGCAATCCATAGTGGAGGAGATTTTTCAGAAGTGGGGCCGCCCATGTTGCGATCTTTTTGCTACTCCTCAAAACAGCAAATGCCCAGACTTCTTCTCTCTCTTCCCACTTCCGGGCCATCCCCCCAGAGATGCTCTTACCCAAGATTGGCCCCGGGGACTTCTTTATGCTTTTCCTCCCTTTCCATTGATACCACAGGTACTCCAGAAGGCTACCATTTTGAGAGCCAAAATGATTCTCATTGCCCCTTACTGGCCTCGACAAATTTGGTTCCCGTTCCTTCATCGCCATCTCTTGGTGCAGCCTTGGCATCTGGACCCAGCTCCAGATCTTCTGACCCACCAGTCGGGTCAACTGCACCAGTCCGTTCCTTCCCTCAACCTTACAGCTTGGTTGCTCCACTTCCTTCCTTAGCCAGGCTTCCTATGATCTCTAACCCCGTTAGAGACATCATAGTAGCCTCTCAAGTCCTCTACCAGGAGGATTTACTCTAGCAAGTGGAAACGTTTCTCCCTTTGGGCGAAAGCTAAGAACATAGATCCCTTTACTGCCCCTGTTCAGTCAGTCTTGGATTTTCTAGCAGAAATTTTTCACTCAGGTTCTTCGTCTTCCACAGTCAAAGTTCAGTTGGCAGCAATCTTGAACTTTCACGTTGGGTTTGCAGACCACAGCATTATGTCCCACAAACTTTGTAAAGCCTTTCTTAAAGGAGTGTTCCTTCTTAAGCCCCCTGTTAGGGATCCTCCACCACAGTGGGACCTAAATTTAGTGCTGACATCCTTGATGCTACCCCCTTTCGAGCCGGCTGCTTCATGTTCATTAAAGTTCCTTTCTTGGAAGACACTTTTTCTTGTCGCCATTACCTCGGCTAGAAGAGTGTCGGAACTTCATGCCCTCTCTGTTCGTCCCCCTTATTTGGTCTTCCACAAGGACAGAGTGTCCTTGAGAACCAATCCATCCTTTTTGCCCAAGGTTGCTTCCAAGACAAATTTAAACCAATCCATTGATCTTCCTGTATTTTTTCCAAATTATTCTAACAGGGCGGAACAAAAATTACATTACCTAGATGTTCACCGCCAACTCAGATATTACTTGGACAGAACAAAGCAATTTAGGAAATCTGATCAGCTCTTCCTTTCTTATGCTGAAAATAAAAAAGGTCTCCCTGTTTCTAAAGTGACCTTATCCAGATGGCTATCTTCCACCATTTCTGACATTTATCAGCTTAGGGGCAAACAACTGAGCTCAAAACCTAAAGCACATTCCACAAGAGGTCTAGCCACTTCTACAGCTTTTCAGGCTAGGCTACCTTTAGATACTGTTTGTGCAGCGGCCACTTGGGCCACTCCTCATACCTTCGTTTCTCATTGCAAATTCGATTTGGCCTCCAGGGACAGGGCAAGCTTTGGTTCCACAGTTCTCAAGAGTCTGTTCCATTGAGCCACCCAGGATAGAGGTGCTAGGGACGCGGTCCCATCCAGCAAGAATGAAGGCGAGATTGACAACTTAACATTTAGAAGTTATGTACCTACCATAATGTTCCATGTTAGTTGTCTTCTCTGCTCTTCTTCGTCCCTCCCTCCTGTCCCCCTAGCCTGGACAGACCTTGATCTCCCTACTTCTCTGGAAGATTCTTCTTCCTTGGACACCAGTTAGTTCTTGACCTTGATTACCTGGTTTCCCTTTACAGCCTTTTTAGGTTAGTTGTTCCTCTTTCCTTGGTGGAAGGTTTTATAGGCAGTTTTTCCTCTAGATACCAAACGAGATCTGGGTAATTACCGCCTTGCATCATGGGATATGGGGCTGCCTCGAGCTGGTAAAAGTGACTCTCGAGCTTAGCAAGTGCCGAGTCGGAGCCGAGGATTGGCTCCGAACCCATCCAGCAAGAAAGAAGGCAAGAGAAGACAACTAACATGGAACGTTATGGTAGGTACATAACTTCTAATTATCTTCCAAGTTAATATCTTATCTCATTAACACCCATGTGGTGTGGAGGATTCGCTACTGAATCCTGAAATTACACAATCTCGAAGCCCAAAATACAGAGACTATAAGCCCGAAACTCCACATTACTGAAATGTTAAAACCGCGAAATTCAAAATCGCGAAAGTACTACATACTTACATACATACAGCACACACACACACACACACACACACACACACATACACACAGCCTCCCCCCATAACCAAACAAACCACCCTATGCTAAAGATAAGCAGGGGGGCTTTGCCCCCCTGCACCCCCTACTTTAATATTCTAATGCCGAGATTGCACAAACATACACACAAGGCAAACTCACACACACACACACACACACACACACACATACACACACACTACAGCCCCTCACAAACTGTTACACACGCATACTTACCTGAAACGCAACACCAGAAGCGCTAACTCAAAATCCCTTAACATCGGGATTTTGAATTTCACTCTTCTGGTCTTTCGGTAATATGGGGTTTCGGCTACATGGTCTCGAGCTTTTGAAGTTCGAGATTTCAAAAGTTCGAGATTTAGTAGTGTTCCCGGTGTGGAATATCACACTTGTACCAGCCTGCACACATCGTTGTATTCCAGTATATTTTCTGAAAATAATCTTAAAAAGCATAAACTTTTATTGATGGCAAAATATTCCACTTGCCTGTTACACCAGTACAAATATCAATGTTGTGAATAAATATTCTTTACAATGGTAAGTGGTGGTAATCTGTGCATTTGGTCTTTCCATAAATACTATATTATAAAGCACCAAAATCTAGAATTGTATTTTTTGCTAAATGTTCACAAATTGTCTTGGAAACTGTACAACATTGACATATTTTGTTAACCAGGCATAACCTTTCACATGACAGCACAAAACTCTTTTGTGACTGTGTGTTTGAGATTGTTACAGAAACATGTAAATATGTACTTGAGTGCACAAGCAGCTGTAATCATTCTCTCTCAGTATCTGGACAGTTATGAAGAAGAACGAAAGGACAGACACAGTGAAATGAGCCAGGGTGGTGGTGATCTGTGACAGGCGGGAGGGGTGATGGCATGAAGCAGTGGATTACAGACTATCTTTTTAGTAAACAAACATCAGTGATTGCAAAAGTGCTATCAAGAACGTAAGATTCTGCCAAGAATACAGGAGTAGCAGTTTTTCTTTTTTTTTTAAAGGATGAAGGGTAGACATTATTTGTTGGATTCTGACATAGTTTATGGACAGAGAAAAGCAGATGGGGTGGCACAGGCAGTGGTAATACTTTTTGACTTACAAAGGTCCTTCAACACAGTCAGATTGGAATTCCTCTAGGAGATACTAGTGAAAAGACAAATGGAGGAAAAATCTTAGAGGACTGAAAGGTGATGTACAGTGAGCTAGAAACAGAGGCGATTGGTATACAGTGGTTTCCAAGGCACTAAAAGTGTGTGTGTGTGGGGGGGGGGGGGGCAGACAATGGGTGACATCTTTCCCTAGGGTTTTTCCAGGTTAGTTGTAAAAGATGTGGCAGTTGAAGTGAGGAAACAGCACAGCTGGAGGAATGAGTGGGAGTACATTCATGCTTCCTAATGTATTCAGATGATTGTATGCCTGTGTTGGAGGATGTTGAGATGGCCATAGAGGAAGTAATGGCAGTTTTTACAAAGTTCCATAGGGCTTCAGGGCTTAGATGATACCACAAAGAGATTGCTGTTGGCACATTCAGGACAAGGAATACCTCAAATATCTGGGAGTATATTTAGGGCCCATAATTTGGAAAGAGAAAATACAGGATGGCGGAGGACATAAAACATTCACCCAGTTAGATAGAATTAGCATGATTAGAGTGATTCTCCCATTTACAGCGCATGTACTGACAAAAACCGGTCAGTGGACCCAATGAAGACCAAACTACTAAAAATTACAGGAGGACTTGGAAAGGTGGTTTGAGAGAGGGGAAAGATAGAACTCTCTCAAAAACAAGCTAAGATTAGATATGAAAATGGGAAAGGGGACTCCCACATATACCCATGGAAACTCTAGCATATAACTGACTTGTGTGGATAGAGATCAAGGGAGAAGATCAAAAGGCAAGAGAAGAGAGGGTCGATAGGATGGTGGGAAAAATCATACAATAATGAATGGGGAGGTGCTAAAGAGAGAGGATAACATGACATGGGGACGTAGGAAAGAGAGAGATGAAGGATGGAGGAGGATCTGGCACTTTTATAGTGAAGAAATTAGTAGAAGAATGGAAGGAAAAGGGGATGAGAGGAGAGCAGGAGTTAAAGGAGGGGCAGGAAGACAAAAGTATTCAAAGCCCTGCTGGAATTAATACAGGAATTTGAATCAACACACATTGAATAGTGGGCATGCACTAGCATGAGAGGAACATGGTTGGTGGAGCGGAAGAAAGCAGAAATCCAGGGAAAATAAGAAAGGTGAGAATGGAAAGAAGAGCCCCATGGGGGGTGGGGGGGTGGAAAAAATTGGGGAAAGGTAAAAAGCAGAATGATTTATGAAAATCTGGGAAAGGGAAGTGGAAGAAGCCACAAATAAAGATATAAGGAAAGCATGGGAGAACGAAGAAAGATGGCAGACCTGGGAAGCAGAATTGCAAAAAGCCCTCAAAATAACATCAGATTTTGAAAGTGCATGGGTGGAAGATCAGATACTGAGTGTTGATCAGATATGAGGCAGGCATATGACATATGTTTTGGGAGTGTGTTTGGGTGAAACAGATCTGGACAGAAGCTCTGCAAATTTAGGAAGTGGATATATGGAAAAGAGACAAAATTGGTAATTTTGCATGTGGGGTATATGGAAGGAAGAGGGGGTTTGACAGTAAGACTACAAGCAACAGAGCTTTAAAGGTTGGTGTGGCAGTTAAGGATATGTTGGAAGAGACTTAAAAGATAATACAGAGACTGAGAAATTGGAAGCTCTGTTTTATGGATATGGATAGCAAGATAGAAGCAGTTAAAATGTTTTTAATCCCTTTAGTTTTATACACAAGTCAGGCATATTTTTATCAACCGGAGTAGGAGAAGTTATAGATAGCCATTAATAAAGAGCTGAAGGATTTTATCTGGGAGGGGAAGACTGCAACAGTCAAGTGGGATAAGTTGATTCTTCAGATAGAACAAGGCTGTCTGGGCTTACCTGATTTGAAGGGTGTTTCAAAACTACACCATTAAGGCTCCTATACATAGCACAAGCAGAAAACTATAATTCAGAGTGGAAAGGGTTGGTGACAAAACAGGGGGGAAGCTTAAGAACAAGGAGAGACTGGAATTCTAGATTCATATCCTTAAGGAGAATAACGATCACCATACACAACATTGTGTTCATAAAATAGTAGAAAGTGTTATAAGAAGTTAGCCAACATGAGAATGGAGAGAGGTGATTCCACTGATGGGGATGCCTGCAATTAAGGATACAGACAGGCAAGGAGGTGGCTGGAATTTATTAGAGAACTGGCAAAATAACCAAGGTATTGGGAGCAAATAATTAGAGGGGGGAAAGTAATAGAATGGGAAAAGGCCACAAATGTATTTGGGCTGCAGGCTACAGATTGCCTTCCCTATCAAGAATTGATGTCTGGGTATAGGCAACGAAAAAGAAATAGGAGGATCCTAAGAGAAAGACCAGCACTGGTAGAGTTTTTAGTAGAATCTAGAACAGAAGCTGCTGTTAAAGAAAAAATTAGTAGAGCATATAAAATATTGCAAAATTGAGTCAGTCAGAGGAGGTTAGGAGTGGGAAGAGAGAATTGGATAAGCAATTCATAAAGAAACAATGGGAGATATATGTATGTCTCCCAAATATGCAACAAAGTCTAGAAGGTATAGGATCTTTGCTTTGAAGTATTTGCCTAGGTATTTTTATAATCCAAGTAGAAATCAAAGATTTTTTTTCTTCAGGTAGATGGCAAATGCTGGAGGTGTGATTGGGAAGAAAGAGGTAACTAAGAACATATTTTCTGCGAGTGTAATGAGTTGGCAGTCTTTAAAAATTCCCGGCAGACTATAGTATCAGAAATACTGAGTGAGCAAATTGGTATGAATAAGAAAATTATTTTTTTGAGGTATGATACAGAATTAAAATTGCCTAGACATAGAAAAGCCCTTGCCGAGTCTAATTATGGTGGCTGCCAAAAAAGCAATTACTTGGAAGTGGAAACCAGCTGTCCTAGAGGTAGTGACTATAGTAACAGAAAAAAAAAAAACAGAAATGGGATCTTTAGAAAAGGGTATAGGAGCAAATTACATTAAAAAAATGGAAATTGTGGGAGCAATACATGCAGACGAGAAATGAGGTTTAAAAGAAGGCAGGATTTGAATGAGCTATGTAATGTTTGACGGACAGCGACTGGATAAATAAGTGAAGTCCAATATTTACAACTAAAATTATGTCAGTGTGGTTTGATTTGGTGTCAGTTTTCATTCGTTCCTCAACAAATGGGTCCACATCCGATTTGGCCACTTTTGCAGTGCTTAGATACTGAAAAATCTTGATCTCCTCCTTTACCTACAATGCCATAGTCCCTCTCCATACCGCAGATCTCATTTGCCACCTTCACGAATGGAGGTAGTCGCTGTTAGCTCTCAGACTTTAGTGTTGGTTTGGTTGTATGTATATGTATGTATATCTATTTATCTATATATATATATATATCACACACACACACACACACACACACACACACACACACACACACACACATATGTAGTCTTTCTATATTGTATTTCTCCCTTATCCTTTCAATACTTGGTTGGCACTATTTTTTTTCTTAATTTATAACCTTGCTGCAGCTCCTTGAGTTACCCTTGTTGGTAACATTTCACTTCCTTCCAAGGGAAAAAAAAAAAAAAGCTTTTCTTATCTTTAGTGCAGTCTTGGCTGAAAACTGTCGGGATTTAAAAAATGCAAGTCCTGTGGCCACAAAATTCCTTTATGAAGACTCATTTGCTTCTTGGGTGTACTGTTTAGTCCCTGTCATTTAGGAGTCCTGTGAACATATGTAAGGACTTTAACCCATGGGTCTTGGATCATAAAAAATAAACTTATTTTGAAAGGTTTGCTCCCAGCGCCCTTTTCTGAGACTGTATCTGGGGCTCAAACCCCAGAAAAGAGAGAAAAAGGAGGCCATGAAGAGTCCTTGGGACTTTTCCGGATCCTCTACTCCAAGCTCAGATCCTACTACAGAACCACCTCTTAAGGTAACAAAAAATGTTTGGATCCGATTCCATCAGATCTTAAGTCTAAACCATCAAATCCAATTGCTTCTGATACCAGATCTATAATGTTGGATCCAACGTACTTGGAGCTGAAGGAATGTCCCTTGGACTCTATATGCAGTGTCTTTGGTTCCAGTACCTTCCCGTCTTCCATCGCCTTTCCTAGAGAGATGCTACTGTTTTAGGACCCCTTTAGTTGCTGCCTCTTATCTATTTTCCAGGAGTCTGACTGAAGCATATTTGGATAGAATGATGAGATTTCCATTGGCGCAAATTCAGATGGGAGTTTTCCTGCCTCCTACCCCATTGGGTCCGGATACCTTTACCAGTACTACTTCACCTATTTTGTCTTTCTCCAGTCTGACCTTTGGTTTTGGAGCACTTGGATCTGTGATTTCTGGAGCCATCCTTGTCTGATCCGAAGATTGTGTATGTTCCACTATGATACCTTCTGTGAGTGGTCCGACTACGAGTGTGTCTCAGCCAGATGACTCTCTGAGCTGTAGCGTCGTTGCTGGATCAGAGGTGTTTGAATAGACTCTGAAGTTGTTGGTGCCATATCTCCCCCTCAGAGCCTTGGCATTGGACAGCTTGGCTCCGACTTCTGCTTTGAGTAGGCTGCCTTTGGGTCAGATGAAGCCAGGGGTCTGGAAGCATTTCTTCCCAGCACAATCTGCCTTCTCTCTAGAGTATTTTGCTTTTGAAATAGTGGAGAGTTTTCTCTGCTTCTAGAGGAAGGATGATCCCCCCCCCCCCCCAGTCCTTTTTCTGAAACCCATCTATCTGTCTTCTTGTTTTAAGCTTTAACATTCTACTCCACATTCCAGGGAAATTTAACATAATATACAGGTTGAGCAGGTCCATTTTATTACCTCATGAGTGGTTTCTCAACATGAGAGTTGTTAAAGATATTCCACCAGTGGGGCCAACCTTGCTGAGACCTATTTTCATCTCCCCTCAGCGGTAAGTGCAGCAGGTTTTTTTTTTGTCAAGATCCCCCTCCCAGGGGACTCGCAGAGAGATGCTGTCCTCTACAATTGGCCCCCAGTCTCCTCAATGCTCATCCCCAACCTCTGTAATCCCCAAGTTATAATATCTCAATTGAAGAGCACAGACATCCTCATTACCCCTCTATTGGCCTCATCAGATTTGGTTCCCTTTTATTTAGCCTCATCTAGTTCTCTCTCCATGGAATCTGAATCCAATTCCAGACCTCCTGTCTCACCGATAGACATTCACCTGGACATATCCGTCACATTCTTTTTGTCTTCCCATAAAGCTTCCACTAGGAAGAAATAAATGTAAGATTTGTGTTTTGGGCACAACAGAAAGGCACTGACCCTTTTTCAGCACCAGTACCTGAAGTTCTTGTTTATGGCTACAGTTATTAATGAAGAGCCTAGCTCCTCTGCTGTTCTAAATACAACGAGCTGCCATTTCTAATTTTCATATAGGAGTAAACAATTTCACCTTAGCTTCTTCATAACGTTGTAAGGCCTTTATAAGGGGAGCCTTTCTTTTGAGACCCCCCTTTTAAAGATCCAGTTCCATCGTAGGATTTGAATTTAGTTTCACAAGCTTTGACTCCATTTCCATTTGAATTGTCAAAATATGAACTGAACTTTTTAACCTGGAAAAATATCTTTGGTAGCATAACCTCTGCTAGACGAGTCCTAGAACTTCAAGCCTTATTTTCTAAGCCTCATTTAATTTTTCATAAAGGTAGGATATTGTTATTAACCAACCCATCCTACCTTAAGGTGGTGTCAAAATCCAACATCAGTTTTCCAGTACTCTTTCAGAATTTCTCGAACAAAGGAGAATACATGTTGTACTTATTGAACATTCATAGACAGTTATGTTTGTTTGCTTAGAACAGGAACATTCAGAAAATCAGGTCAGTTATTTGTCTAATTTTTGGAATCAAAATTGGGCAAGCCAGTTACCAAAGTAGCTTTAGTCAAGTGGCCTAACTGATTGCATTTCCTTTGTCTACAGTGAAATGGGTTTGTTTGTCAAAACCTCTGCTAACTCATTCAACCAGGTCCATAGTGACTTCATCAATATTTCTATCAAGATTTTCCATGGATGATGATTGTGTTGCTGCAACTTGGGTAATCCTCGTTCCTTTATTACTCATTAGAAGTTGGTCTCTAGTGGAAGAGCAGCCTTTGGCTCAACAGTGCTTTGGAATATCTTGGAGTCCGTCCGGGATCCAGGTCGCTGGGGACTGTTGCACTTGGTGAGGAACGATGAAAATTGACGACATCAGATAAGTTATGTACACTCCATAATGGTTCATCTGTGTTGTCCATTTTCATTCTTCCTCTGCTCCCCTCTCTCTAACCCCCTACCATTTAGTCTGTGACTTCTGGAGCAATGAGAAGATGTTAAGGGGAACCATTGTTCCTGTCTTTGAGCTCCAGATATTGGTTCTCATATAGTTGCTGTTGCTTAGTTCCTAATTAGCAAAAAGGTCAGCATACAAGATATGAGGTATGGAGGGAAGACTAGAGCATTATGGGTAAGGGAGTAGCTTGAGAGTTTTCAGTATCCACGAGCTGTGAAAGGCGTTAGAGCCAGATCAGAGGGTCCGATCCAAACCCACTTGTTGAGGAAGAGTGAAGATGGTAAACACAGATGGAGTGTTATGATGAGTACATGCATTTATATAAATGAAAAAAAAAGTTATGATTGCCTATGTCATAAGTGATAATTTAGTCGTCTTCTTTCGGTTGTTCCTGTTAGGGGTCACCACAGCGGATCATCTGTTCCCATTTCTTCCTGTCCTCTGCATCTTGCTCTGTCACACCACCCACCCACCTGCATGTCCTCTCCTACCGCATCCATAAACCTTATCTTAGGCCTTCCTCTTTTCCTCTTACCTGGCAGCTCCATCCATAGCATCCTTTTCCCAATGTACCCAACATCCCTCCTCAACTCCTGTCCAAACCAGTGCAATTTCGCCTCTCTGATTTGGTCTCCAAACAGTCCAACCTGAGCTGACCCTCTAATATACTGATTCCTAATTCTGTCCATCCTTGTCACATCCATTGCAAATCTTAACATCTTTAACTCTGCCACTTCCAGCTCTGACTCCTGCCTTTTTGTCAATGCCATCATCTCCAACCCATATAACATAGCTGGTCTCACTACCCTCTTGTAGACCTTCCCTTTCACTGTTACTGGTACCTGTCTGCCACAAATCACTCCTGACACTCTTCTCTATCCATTCCACCCTGCCTGTACTCTCTCCTTCACCTGTCTTCCACACTCAGCATTACTCTGAACTGCTGATCCCAAGTACTTAAACTCATCAACCTTCTCCATCTCTACTCCCTGTATCCTCACCATTCCTCTTGTCGTCCCTCTCATTCACACACACATATATTCTGTTTTAGTCCTGCTGACCTTCATTCCTCTCCTCTTTAGAGCATATCTCCACCTCTCCAGGATCTCCTTAATCTGGTCCCTACTCTCACAACAGATCACAATGTCATCTGAACACATCATAGTCCATGGGGCCTCCTGTCTGATCTTGTCTGTCAACCTGTCCATCACCATTGCAAATAAGAAAGAGCTCAGAGCTGATCCCTGATGTAATCCCACCTCCACCTTAAACGCATCTGTCACTCCCACTGCAGACTTCACCACTGTCACACTACCCTTGTACATATCTTGCACCACTTACATAATTCATATATATTTATAGTCATTTATCATAAGTGATTATTTATTAAATATGTTTGTTTAATTAAAAAAAAAGAGTAATGGCCAGAAAGTGGAAAATGAGGGAATGTGCCAGAAATGGGTGCTGGATGAAGATTAGACACTGTAAGAAGTATATAAAAAGCAGAATAAAATGAGAGGGGCGGGATAAAAATAAAGGGAAGAATAATGGAAGGAGGTCGTGAGTTACTAGCTGTCAAAGGGGGGCATAGGGGAGTGAAGGTAACTAGAATATTAATGAGAAACAGCGAACCCCAGGTGTAAAATAAAAAGCGCACCATACTTGGATTGCACATTATGTAATTATGAATACAGATGTCTGTGGAGGTTTCTGAGATGTGGCTTAAATCCAGGGAGAGTACCCCAAAACTGCAGAACTATAATACCTTCCGCACACGTAGACCAGCTACTTCACAGAAGGGGACAAAAGGTGGTGCTGTCTCGCTTTATATCAAAAATAATCACACCTCAAGGCTGAGCAAGCAAAGTGATGCATCTTACCTTCTGTACATACATGTCTTTGTGAGCTATTATAGACCCCCCCCCCCGACCTAGGAAACCCATACTACTTGCATTCCATTCAACCAAACACCATCATTCATGGGACACTTCAACTAGCCCACTATAAACTGGGAATCATACAGAACCTTAACTTGCAGGCTAAAAGATTCCTGGGCTTTGTTAACAAGTGCTCTGGACTAGCTAGTCTGTATGCCCACTAGTGCAAGGTGCCAGCATCTTTGATGCAGTCCTTACCAAAGTAGAGGAATATTGGCACCCCCTAGAATGTAACTTCATTGGCCTGGTCAGACCATAAGACTTTCTGTTATGAAATAAAAATAAAAACCTAGAACACCAGGTAACCCTGCAACTTTTAGAATTTATTCCAAGGCAAACTTCCCACTTTTAAGTGGCGGCATGGCAAACTTTCAAGTCTCCAAAACCCAATGAACACTACTGCATATGCTCACTTGTTCATTAAATCCATTTACAATCATGTATACTGCTGCATAGAAGCAGTGACCTACCTGGAATAAGCACAAGGACACAAGTCCACACTGTTGGAATCCCAACCTCAGTAGGATGATTAACAAAAGGAAGAAAATCATGGATGAAAATTGGAAATGCACTGGTCCAGTAAGGTAGCAACTCCCTCCTGAAAAAAACATTTTTGACTAATTGTTTACCATAGTCAAATGTGAGGTAGAAGTATACTTCCAGTCTAAGGGCAGCTGCAAGACATTCTTCAACTTTGTCTGAAACCTCAAATGCAGTACACAGTGTGCTGAACTAATTGTAAATAGCAACATGTAGAGTGAGCCAGAGGGTATGGCACATCTGCTGACCAATAAATTCAGCCCCCAGTTCACCCTGCTTTCTTCCCAGTCACCTGTCAAGAAATACCCCCAACTACCATATAGAATAGGTATTCAGTGCACTCTCCAAGGCCCAAAACAATTCCATCAGTGGGACCCGATGATATTTCTGGATCTCTTTAGTAGCATGAAACGTGACTTACCAGGGCCAGTAGAAGTACTGTTCATTCAGTTTCTAAATAGGCTTCATGTCAAGCAAATGGAGGACTGCACAAGAGTGGTCCAGCCATGGACCTGGACCCATAAGCTTGATTAGTCTTGTATGTAAAGCCATGGAAAGTAATCGTGGAGATAAATGCCATAAACAGACACTGGACCCAAACCAGTTTGGTTTCATTAAGGGCAGGTTATGCCTACTCATCTTGATGGAATTCTTTGAGAAGAAAAGGGCAAAAGGGGTGCATACTGCCTTCCTGGACCTGATCAAAAGCATTCAACACGCTACCTTTCTCTGGTATTGTGGACAAGTTTAAGAAATTGGGTATGAACCTGTAATTCACCCACTGGATAGCCAGCTGGCTCACAGGGCACAAGAAGTCAGGATAAGTGAGTCTTCTTCAACAAAAGGTCACTCACTCACAGAGCTCCCAGAGCTTGGTGCTGTGGCTGCTCCTTTTTGGCATCTTCTTATCTGAAATCCAGGCCGGAGTCGGTGGTTTCTCACTGACCAAGTTCACAGACAAATGCAAATTGGTGCAGTCATAGAATCCACCAAAGAGAAACTTCTCCAAGACAACTTGACACAGACTAACTGGTGCCATTGACAGTCTAAAACTCAGTGCCAAAAAGTCATATCATTCAAGAGGACAACCACCCTGGAAATTATGTTGGTAATGTAATCCTATGAGTTTACCCTGTGTCAGGGATTTTTGAATGCATGACAGTGACTTGGCCTTTGAGCAGTCATGTATCTACTGTAGTAAGGAAATCATTCAGTGCTGTGCAACTTATAAGCAAGGGCATGGCATTTAGGTCCAAATATGTCATTGTTCTGTTGTACTCTGCCCTCATTAGACCACTTGAGAACTGTATATGGATGTGTGTGTGCATGCGTGTGTATATATGCAGAAACAAACCGACAGCACTCAACTTTCCTCACTTGTCTAGAGGAAAATTTTTAGTACTTGATAAATAAGCACCTATCCAGGCATGTCTAAGGGTCAGCTCCCGGTGTTTTCTTCTATCTACTTGATGAATCTGGACATCTTGGGGCAATGCAGCAATTGCCTCATGTACACAACCCTCTCCTCCTACCACCCAACACTACAACCTGTGAGAGATGCACTTATATAGTCAAAGTGGAAGCAAAACTCTCTTCACCCAAGACTGGAGTAGACCGTCAAGAGGAGAAGGTAAACACTTGCACCACACCACACTCATCACATAGTCCCTCAAAACCTACACCACCATAACACACAGAAACACAAAACACACACCTACATTCGCAGAGGCTCTCAATAAAAATCTACCCAAGCAACAGAGACCTCCAAAGCAGAAATGCAAGCAACCTCCACCCTCCAGCACAACCCAAATGACAAATAGCCCATAAACTCTGTTTGCCACTCAACCACAGCCCATAAGGCATAACAACGTATCCAACACTGTACTCAGAGGTGACTCTATAGTCCGGCACACTGATGTTCCACTCACTAGGCTAAACAAAGAGAAAGTTACTGTCAGCTGCCTGTCAGGTGCCAGGATCTGCCACATAACGCACGCAATCAGGTCACTCCACAATCAGGTCACTCCACAACAAGTCCAAATATGACTGTCATTGTCCATGTTGGTGTGATTGACCTGAGACATACCTCCCTGGACTACATGAAGAGACATGGAACAGCTCTTCGATCTTGTAGCCCAGGCAGGTATGACCCTAGCCGCGAGTAGCATCCTGCCATCACCCAGAATTATACCACAGTACAAGGACAAAAATGATTGACTTCAACAATTGTCTAAGCTTCTGGTGTCATTCTAAGGGGGTCCAGTATCTGTCTGCCTGGGATGACATGATCGACAAACCACAATGCTTGGACAGAGATGGCCTGCACCTGTCACCCTTGGGATTCTGGATACTGGCTAAGGCTCTTGCCACCCCTATAGTGCCTTTTTTTAGGCAAGGTTCAAATGACAAATTCACCACCGTAACAGGTACAAGCAAGCAAAATCTGAGGGTAATGCTACTCAATGCTATAAGTCTAAACCTCAAAATGCATGGGTCTATATGACTAGACCGAAAGATCACAACAGCGAATGTATGCACACCGACACATTTACGTCTATGTACATACTGAGCGAAACACCAAAATGGCGAAAACTGAAACGCCGAATGTGTTTCATCATCATAATGCGCCACACAGGTAGGTAAAATCTAAACTAAAATATTACATTAACTAGCTTTTGCAGGGGGGCAAGCCCCCCTGCACTCCCCACACCCCCTACTTAAATATGCCAACTCCGTGACCGCACTACAGTGGGGAAAAGGATATATTTCCTTATCCCCACCATCGTGCTGCTAGCTATGAAACGCATTTAGCGTTCTGGTTTTTGCTGTTTAGGTGTTTAGCTCTATATGTACATTGACGTAAATGTGTCGATCTACATACATTCACTGTTCTGATTTTTCGGTCTAGTCATATAGACCCAAAATGCACTCACTCGAGGCACTCCTTAAAATGGAGAACATCGACATCTCTGCAGTGACAGAGGCCTGGTTCAAGGCTCCAGAGAGCACCCCTGCATTACCAGGCTATAATTCTTACCACACCTTTTGGCCACCTAACCTTGACAGAAACACTAAAGGCAGAGGCGTGTCCATATTCATTAAGGATATCCACACCACCAGGCTAGTTGCTCAGCATAATGCATCCGAGATTATCCAAGTACAACTAACTCTGGGCAAGACCGCAATCCAAATTGTAGCTTGCTACAGATCCCCCACCATGTCCCAGGATTCCCACTCCTCATTTCTTGATACACTGGAAAATATTAGGTTTCAGCCTAACACCCTAATAATGGGTGATTTCAACTACCCCCCCCCCCCATTAACTGGGAAAACTACTAATGTACCAACTCTTCTGCTCAACGTTTTCTGGAATTCATAAATTACAACACCTTGGATCAACGTATCCACACCCCCACCAGGGGCAGCAATATCCTAGACTTGGTTATTACCAACATGGGCAACCGGTGTTTCACACCAGAGGTCAATTCCTCGTTCAGATCCAACCACAAGCTAATCACCCTAGACATCCATGTCCCACCTCCACACACACCCCCCCCCCCCCCCGTTAGGGAAACCACTGTAAAAAATGTCTCCAAAGCCAACTTCATGCTTCTTAAGACAGAAGTGGCAAACTTCACGACACCCATGCTGACGGACAATAGAGGTATGACGACTGAATCCTATACAAATGCACTTTATAAGCACTTAAACGAGTGCATGGCTTGTGCAATCCCTAACAGAACCAAGATGCTATCATCCAAGAAAAGGAAGCCAATCTGGTGGTCCCCTGCCATAAACAAACTCTGCAACAGAAGAAAGAAGCTGTTGCAAAAAAGAGTAAAATCCCATGATTGGAGGAACTCCGTGGTCAGCCTCAGTAAGAAGCTGAGATCCCTCATAAAATCCTCCAAAGCTAGTTACGAAAACAAAATTGCCACTGATTCTAAAGACAACCACAAAGCATTCTATAGCTATGTCAAGAATCTCAATGGAAACACTCAGATCTGCTCTGAGTTGCAGCACAATGGCACTAAATATACAGAACCAACTGATACTGCTATTATCCTGGCAGTTAGGTTCAATGCTAACTTTACCCCTCTCTCACCCCCTAAAGGGCCCATCTCTATACCGGAAGAATGCAAAGTTCCTGTAATCGCGATTGCACAGATGAAAAAACACACTATCCAAAGCCAAGAACACAGCATTCATGGGACCTGACAACATCCCAGTCTGCATTCTACATGAACTACAGAACGAACTGGCACCCCACCTAAGTACCATGTTCAATCATAGCCTCACCTCAGGCTTTGTGCCCGCTGAATGGAGCACAGCAACAGTAATCCCACTCCACAAAGGGGGAGCCACCACGGACCCCGGGAACTACTGCTGCATTAGCCTGACTAGCCTGGTCTGCAAGACTATTGAATGTATCATCATGGAACTTATAAACAATGACATTGGTAATCTCCAAACTCTGAACCCTACCCAGTTCAGGTTTGTAAAAGGCAGAGCATGTCTCCTAAATCTGATAGACTTTTTGCGGTCACCAAAGCCGTAGATGAGGATAAGGTGGTTCACACAGCCTATCTAGATCTCACCAAGGCTTTCGACACCATCCCCCCACTCTGAAGTTATAGATAAACTCAATAAACTAGGTGCAGATCCCTATGTCACAAGATGGGTTGCCAACTGGCTCACTGACAGAGCCCACAGTGTGAATGTAGCAGACTATAAATCCAACTTCAGACCAGTGACAAATGGAGTACCACAGGGTTCAGTCCTATGGCCTCTCCTGTTTTGTATCTACTTATCTGAAGTACAGGCTAACACAGAAGGTCTTTGGCTAACAAAGTTCACAGATTGCAAACTAGGAGCCATAATCAAAACTAATGAATTGGACATCTTACAAAAGGGTCTCACTGAGACAGATGCCTGGTGATAAAGCCTACGCTTTTAAAGTGTTTTTTTTCTTTTTGTAGTTTTTTTTTTTTTTTTTTTATTTGATGATCGAACATCCAAATATCAAACATTTGGTCTCGACCATGTAATGTTCGACATTTTGGATGTTCCAACATTTAGCATAGGCCCTCAAAACCCATGGCCTCAAGCTCAGTGCTAAAAAGTCTGTACCCATGAACTACCACATAGGCAGTAGTCTACTTAACACCAAAAGTGTGATAAGAGAACTTGGGACACAGGTGTACAGTAGTCTCTCCTTTGATAATCACATTGCCACAGTAGTCAGGAAATTCTTCTGTGTGGCACACCTCATCACAAAAGGTTCCTCATCCAGGAAAAGAGGTCATTGTTCCCCTCTACTCATCACTCATTAGACCCATTATAGAGTACAATGCCCCTTTTGGTATGTACCTCACAGGACATCTACAACAACTGGAAAGGCCGCAGAAATACCTCACAAAGAAGATTACTGGCCTCA